>NC_052471.1:17688424-17783678 GCF_009730915.1 Dioscorea cayenensis subsp. rotundata
TGTGTCCCAACCTCCATGTATTCAAGCCATTCTATGAGTTGGAGGGGCACGAAGGCAGTTACATTTGCGTATCCCAACTTGTGCAATGATAGCAAGATCTTTACCAATGAACCGCTTTATTGAAGAAGCGACATGATCTCCAGCATAAAAGTGGATTCGGGTGTGTTTTTTGGCTAGGGCACTGTAGCAGTTACCATTCACAGCCGGCCGAAAATTAGAATTCTAGAGAATCCACAAGGGTGTATGGAAATTCCACATGCCCATGTGGAAATTCCACAGGGGTGTGTGGAACATCCACAGGCCCGTGTGGATGCCCGATTCCAGCCTATTTGAATCCGTTTCTCAGCCGATTTTAGCATCCTTTGTCTCATCTTTTCTCCATCTTTTGAGAGGCTGGCAGCTAGGGTTTAGAGGGGTTTTGGCAATGCTTTTAGACTGGTTCTCCCGTTTTGACACCGCAATTCTCTTGGAAGATAGTTATGGGGGGAGCTTTTGTCAGCACCGATTCGGCGTGGTGTGCCTTAGGCTTGACAAGAAGACATTTGGAGAGGATGAGGCTACTCCACAAGACCATTGACTTGAATACTGACGGGGTTTTCCTATGGATTACTTGTTTTTTACTTTCGATTTCATTATTGATTGTATCTTGCTCCACGGAGAGCTAAACCCCTTAGTGTATACTTGGATTTTGTATCCTTGACTTTTTATTATGCTTTCCTTAATTGATGTCTTTAATTAAGTTTCAATCTTGAATGCTTGTTGCATGATTTCTCCCTTAGAGTGGCACTAGGGCTAAGGGATGACCTCCATTGGGGCTTAGTTGCACAAGCAATGGAGTGAAGCGTTGAAGTGACTTTAGCACCTAGGGCTTAATTGCGAATAGGGATCTTTCGCCTGGACCAAAGGGTTAGATCTACACATAGGAATAGGGTTTATCAGCTGGAATCCTTAGAGCATCTTGCAACTTTACACAGTGCGTGGTGTCAAGACTATTTGATTTCTGCACCAGGGCATAGTGTAGAGTTAGTCATGGATGACCTTAGGATTGGGGTCGTGTATTGAAGGATGTCCACGATTCATTAAGCATCAATTAGGAGGCATAATAGTTGGTCTTGCACTTGAAGCAATAATCCTAGGAGGAACAATATCTGAGTACCCCACTCTTATCGATTGTCTTTCATGTCATTTATTTGTGCTTCTCATTCTTGTTTCTTTTATATCTGTTTACATCACATCTTATAAACACAATCATTATTCATCTCCACTTAGTTAAGTAGCAATCTTGGTGTTTCTATTCCTTATTCACTGTGGATACGATACCCCACTCACCTGGGATTTATTACTTCGACAAACCCATGCACTTTAGGGTCACACGTAAGGGGCATTGTCAAGTTTTTGGTGCCGTTGCCGGGGAATAGGTGTTTAGAGACACTTTGCACTTTGCTATTTTAGCCATTTATCATTCATTCTATTTCACACTTTCTTATTCTTCCATCATTCTCATTTGTTTTCTTTTGTCATGTCTTACTCTTTCTTTCAAAGAGCTTAAATGATGATTGATTCGCTCATTGCTCTATATTCTCAAGTTGAAGCTCTGAATAAAAATGTTGATAGAATTGTTACTTCATAACAACAGAGTAATTCATGTTACAGCACATATCATCCAATTGAAGTGGGCTACCCAAACCCATTATGGAATAATGATGGACAACATTGGTAAGCACCGCAAGGTGAATGTGAAAAGGGTGAGTTACTTGGAGATGATGCACTTTAGTTGCAAAAAGTATTAGCTAATTTTATTGAAGATACTGATGTCTATGTCCAAAATATCAAGACCACATTTAGATGTCATGAAGCCTCCTTTAAAGACCTTGAGCATTAATTAGGAGGGATACTTGACACACTTTCTAAGGAACAAAAAGTATTTGAGCAAGCAATTCAAGTTCCTTATAGAAATGATGTGGTAGTGAAAGACAATGAAGAAGTAGGACAGAATGGGTATGATGTTGTAGAGAGTGAGAGGATGCAAGAAGAACCTTTCTTTCAAAGTGGGGATTGCTTCAATTGATAGTGTATTTATGAGCAAGGAATGATGCAAGAAGGCTTAGTGAAGACATATTACTTTCAAGTTGAAATGGAAGAAGAATCAAACCCTAAGGTAATGGAACAAGCATCTCTCTATCGGATTGATCAACTCATAAATTGCTGGAAAGAGATTTTGGGTTTGGAAGAAGATGTTGGTAGGAGATTGAAGCTATCCAATGACACACCTGTGCTAAGCTTGGACAATTCCCCACACAAATTGATTCCTTGGAGGCTAAAGGTAAGATGGTTGGACTCTCCAACAAGTATTCCGTCCCGGCAAGTAGATTTTTGTTTTAAAGGAGGTAGGTATGTAATGTCTGGTCGGGAGGAACACACTCTTCTCAAGCCCCCATAAGTTAAGGAAGAGGTGCGTCAAGCTAAGTGACGTAAAATAAGCACTTCTTGGTAGGCAACCCATGTTTTTAATGTTTTTCTAGTTTTTAGTTTGTATTTGCATGAATAAGGCTTTGAGTGTTAGTGCCTAGATCTTTTAGATGCTTTTGTTGTGCTTTTCTTGTGGATCATTTGGTGTTATCGTATGCTGAAATGTATATGGCGAAGTTGTTGGTCATTTGAGCGAATTTGTTGTGTTTTCCCTGGTATATTTTGCATGATAGGGCAGGCTTCGAGTGTATTGAGCTATTCAGGAATTTTCTGCAAAGCCTACAGTTTTTCTAAGTCATCTAGAGAAAACACACGGCCGTGTGGAATTTCCACATGGCCATGGGTCTCTATTGTGAGCTCTTCCGGAAAAGACACAGGGGCATGGACTCGCTCCTGTGAATGACCATGTGACGGTCACGCGCCAGTGGGTAATTTCTGCACGGACGTTCGTCTTCCTGCAGAGACTAAGATTTTTCCAAGAAGACACAGGGGCATGGACTCGCCCCTATGGATGATCCTGTGATAACCACACAGGCATGGATAATTTCCACACACCTGTGTGAATATCTGTAGAAGAGTTCTCCTCCATCCCGAGAATACATAGGGGTGTGTGGGTGTACCTATGAGCTGGCCTTGTGAATATCCACGGCTGTGGGGAATTTCCGCAGGGGCGTGTGAAACACTTAGAAAATTTCTTGGGTTGGATAAAGAATACACAGGAGCATGTGTCTGCCCCTGTGGGTCAGGCACATGGGCGTGGGGAATTTCCACACGCCCGCGTGGATGCATTCAGAAGCATAGGTTGTCATCCCAAGAAACCACAGGGGCGTGCGTCTACCCCTGTGGGTGTCTCCTATGGAGTCACACGGGCATGGGTAATTACCACACGCCTGTGTGGATGTACATAACTCAAAAAGGCTGTGTTTGCTCTTTATAAATTTATTTTTCCTTTTCATCTTTTCACTCCCAAACATTCTGAGAATGCATCCTTGCACTCTCCCGACCTCTCATCATCATTTTAGAGGGTTGTTACTTGAGTTTTCTAGCCGTTTTCTATTCTTTCATTCTTATTTCGTCGGTAAGCTTCTCGTTCTCTTTTCTTCACCCGATCTTCATTTATTTTACAGCACCAGTATCATCTTCACCAGCAGCAGGAACAAATGCACCAGAAATTGACACCAACACTTGAGACGTCTTTACCTTCTTTGTTCTTATTTTTCATATTTTATTTTTACATTTTATTTTGGACTTGTATACTCAGAAAGGATCTTCCTTCTAAGTTTATCTTTTATTTTTGTCTCGAGTTGAATTTCATTGCTCTATCTTTTATATACTCAAGTCATTTTTATTTATTGAGCTTCACTGAACCCCCTTGTGTATGCGTGTAGATGGTCTTGTCAGTATGGGAATTGAGAACTAGTCATGTACATAGTCAAGGTGTTTTACACTTGGCTGTTTGTGCTTCACAACCCGTTGGAACTTCACTCCTAAGGGATTAGCTCCATCAAACGCACTACTAGGAGTCAGGGGAGTATTGTTTCAATTGCCCACTCCCACATGTGTTTCAAATTGTATTACTTTTATTGTGCTTGCATGTTTACATTGAGGGCAATGGACATCTTAAGTGTGTGTGTGTGTTGGGGGGAGTTCACATTGCACATGCCCTTTACATAAATTTTCATTGACATACATGCTTACGTAGCCAATGGCAATTCACCATAGTTGCAATGAGTGTATTCTTGAGTTTAGGAGAATTTTGACATTGAATGTTTTCATGTTCTAGTTTGTTCTTGAATTTCTAGGAATTTTAGCTCGATTGACACTTGTTGCACCACTCGCTCATGAAACTCTTTTGGAAATTCAAGTTTGATGTTGAAGGAACTAATTAGTTTTGTTTCTTGTGTTATTTTGCTAAAAAAATGGAAAAAGAAAAGAAAGAAGAAAAAATAGATATATTGTTTAGTTGTGCATTTTGGGTGGAAAGAGCTACCACCTATGAAGTATGTAGCTACTCTCATAAGTCGGATACTAGTTATGCCCTAATGAGAGAGAGAGCTATCTCATGGGATGAGTGAAAGCTATCACCCCGGTAGAAAGAGCTGCCATCTCAAAAGTGTGAAAGCTATCTTAGCGGCTGCTTCAGAAAGGGCTACTGATAAGTGCTTGAGTAGACATATTTTTATATATGTTTTACATGAATTGAGCATCATTTCTACCATGGTTTATGTCTCATATTGTGTATTTGGTGTTCTTTTATGCATATAGGTTGTCAATGCCATGAAGAGTAAACAGGAAGCAAAGATAGGCTATAAAGACACAATGTTGGGAGTTCTTGTTCAATTCAAGGACCAAGACACGAGAGGAGTTCATGAACGTGGACATGTGTGCCAACTTCCCAGAGGATTCAAGTCAATTCACTAGTTGGAAGGGCACAAAGGCAGCCACAACTTCATGTTCCTTCTCTTTGTGATGATTGCAAGACCTCTCAAAGATACGCCGATGAAGAAAAGTTTTATAGCCTGCCACATGGACGTGTGCCCGAACATGTGGCCTCAAGAGAAGAGTGTTTCGACCGCGTTTTGTGAAAATCACTGTAGCAAACCAGTGTAGCAAACCACTATAGCAAAAACCAGTGTGTTTGGAAATTCCTGCAGCCCACGCGGGCGCGTGGAAAATCTAAATGGGCATGTGGGGGCACGTGACATGCATGATTTTGGGCTTTAAATAGGCCGTTTGCCCTATTCTTGAGGGACTTTTTGTTAGGCTTTTCGCGAGCACTTTGTAGGCAAGGAGGCTAGAGTTTTGAAGGAGGTCTTTGGCGATATTGGGGCCATCCGTCACCAACTTTGATTGATCTTCTCTCCGTCATAGCATAGAGGGAGCCTCCGGTGACCTAGCTTTGGAGGAGGATTCTTCAAGATGTTGAGTGGAATTTCCACGCTGTCGTGTACAGTACTGATGAGTGTCTAAATGTATGTATTTGAGTGTATGTATTTGTTACCTCTAGCATGTATTTTCATTATAATTAATGCCCGTTTTGTTTTTAATCGTGTGTTATTTGCTTTATAGGGCACGGGAACACCATGGATGACAAGAGGATATGATTCGGGTGAAAAAGAGAAGAAAACCAGGGCGCAGTACTGTAGCTAGAGAGTTTCAAGTCAGGATTTGGATCATGGCATACGGCCTCAATGCTGCCCGGTATAGAGCCCGGGATGATTACTGTAGCTATAATAGAAGATATTTACTTGATGGAGTTTGCCTACCCCAAATAGTGTCAATGTTGAGCTCCATAGCGAGTGGTATAGCACTCATGATGGGGGCCATAGGGAGTGGTATAGCACTCGGGATGGAGGCCATCAAGAGGGCCATAGGGAGTGGTATAGCACTCGGGATGGAGGCCATCAAGGGGGTATGATGAGTGGTATATAGATGGATTTTTGGAGAAAGATTGGAGACTTTTTTGGCTGGACTTCTTGGAGACTCTAGGGCAGACTTTTGAAGGGTTTTTGGCAACCATCACTTCGAGGAAGGAGAGAAACAAAGACACCATTCTTTGGGGGAGTTTGGCTTGAAGCTTGGGAAGATCAAGAGCTTGAACTTAAAGGGGAAGCCTCATCATCAAAGGAGGAGAAACATTCGGTATCTCTAGGGCTAGAAGAAGCATCATTCGGCCGGCATTCTCTCTCCTCTTCATCATTCGGACTAGGGAGTGTCATTTATGCATTTACTTCTTGCTTTTGTTATGTTTGAGATACTAATTTGTATGATGGCACACTAGACCCCCAAGGCCGCCGGATGTAGGTGAACCTTAGGGGGTTCATCTTGTATTTTGGATGCTACATTTATATTTGATATGCATTGGTGTGATTTATGATTTGGCTCATTGTGTTTCATGCCTAGAACTATTATGTGGAGAAATCCTTAGTTCTTGTTTGAGTTGTACATGTAGATGTGACCTACTCGTGTGTACTAGATCGTTAATGAGCTAATAGGGGTATTTGTTGACCAACATGCCGAGAAATTGGGTGTAGGTAGCCCCTCCGAACCATGAGGATAAACTTAGGTTAAGTGTGTCCTTGTTGCGTGATCTCCATTCACTTAATGCAATCGTAGGAATGTGATTAAGGACAGATCCTTGTCATCATTTGTATGGGATTAGGGTTTAGCCATCGAGAAATTGGGGTTGAACTATTGTTGAGGTCCGTCGGTCTAAATCACCCGTGCCATGTATTTTTCATGCATCCTTATATCTTGATGACCCCTCTTGGGAATCCTTATCCCTAGGCCTATTCTTATCATCATTGCTCTTGTGATTTTCTTGCTTGACTTGGAGTTGTTACACTTGTGTTTTATTTACAATCTTGCTTGTATTAGATTAGTATACCATGCTTGAATTGTAAGGTTAGAAAGTGAGTGATGGAGCAGTAATAGGAGCTCCTTAACCCCGTGGAATACGATCCTTGGGCTTTTGCTCAAGGTATTACTTGGGGACCTTGTACACTTGCAGGTAATCAATCAAGTTTTTGGCGCCGTTGCCGGGGAAATTAAGGAATTCTAGGAAACTTCTAGCTTATTGCTCTAACCATTTTTTCTTTTCTTTTATTTCTTCCTCTCATTTGTCTTATATTTTTTTTTCTTGAGCTTAACTTTCTTTATCTTTCTTGACTTTGCAAGGTACTGTGCATGACACGAGCAAATCGACAAAAATTAGTTGCACCAGACAGTGAAATTGAGAGAGGTTCATCATGGCAGATTTGGGCTATACACAAGGGCATGAGCGGGCTATGGTTGATATCTGGAATGATTGGATACCACCTATACATCATTTATTCCACATACAAGATAGTATAATATGTATATTCAAACCATGGGAAGGCTCCATTACAGCAGCGGAAGACAATATTTGGAAAGCCATGCTTACAGACTTCATGAATTATGGAAGAGTTCCAACGAAAGAAGAAGTCGAGTATTCCCTACCGATCTAACTATACTCTGGACATAGCAAAACCGCAAGCATATCGAGTCAATTCCGGTACACGAACCCTAGCGGAGATCGGGGGAAACACTAAGGAGATTGTGCAACCCTGTATGGCATCAATGAGAGTTCCATGAAAGCTCGAGTATTTGCGTGAAGAAGATGAACTAGAACATAGTGATATCTCACTGAATAAAAAAATGCATGGACCGTCAACTGAGGAAGCACCTGAACTGGAATTGAAAAAGTTGCCTGAGCACCTCGAATATGCATTTCTTGGGGAAGGAACTTAGCTTCCTGTCATCATTGCTTCAAACCTTACGATCGAACAAAAGCGAGATTTGGTGAATGTCTTAAAAAAACACAAGAATGCAATTGCTTGGAAAATAGGTGACTTTAAGGGGATAAGTCCCTCGTTTTGCACTCACAAAATTTTATGGAGGATGATCATAAACCGTCAGCTCTACCACAAAAAAGACTGAATCCAAACATGAAGGAGGTAGTAAAGGCTGAAGTCATCAAACTTCTTGATGCATGCATTATCTATCCAATTTCTGACAGTGAGTGGGTGAGCCCAGTGCAAGTAGTACCTAAAAAGGGGGGAATGACTGTGATCACTAATGAAAAAGAATGAGTTAATACCCTACTCGAACAATCACGTGGTGGCGTGTCCGCATTGACTACGTGAAATTAAATGATGCTACCGAAAGGATCATTTCCCGCTACCATTTATCGATCGGATGCTTGAGAGGCTTCGTTTGGGCATTCATACTACTCGCTCGGATGGCTTTTTAGGGTATTTCCGATTCCCATTGCGCCCGGAAGATCAAGAAAAAAAGCGACATTCACATGCCCTTATGGAACATTTGCGTATCACCGCATGCCTTCGGCCTTTGTAATGCCCCCGCCCACTTTTCGAGATGCATGTTGGCAATTTTTCGAAGATATGGTGGAAGACTTCATGGAGGTGTTCATGGGACGATTTCTCTCGTAGTTTGGTGACTCCTTTGTGCTATGCCTCAAGAATCTAGAACGTGTTCTTGCTCGGTGCGAGGAAACCAACCTCGTACTAAGTTGGGAAAAATGTCACTTCATGGTTCAAGAAGGGATTGTCCTGGGTCATAGAATTTCAAAAGAAGGAATTGAGGTAGATAAAGCAAAGATCTCCGTAATGGAGAAGCTACCTCCTCCGACCTCAGTTAAAGCCGTCAGGAGTTTTTTGGGACATGCAAGTTTTTATAGAAGATTCATCAGGGACTTCGCCAAAATCTCTAGACCCTTAACGAAGTTATTGGAAAAAGATGTACCGTTCAAGGTTGATGATGAGTGCATGAAAGCTTTTACCACCCTTAAGGAGAAGCTAACCCAAGCACCCATAATGATAGCACCAGACTGGGATTCCCCCTTTGAATTGATATGTGATGCAAGTGATTTTGCGGTGGGTGCAGTCCTTGGGCAACGAAAAGACAAGCACTTTCATCCCATATATTTTGCAAGCAAAACATTAACAGGTGCTCAAGAGAATTATACCACAATAGAAAAGGAGTTTGTACTGATCATTCAGCTTTGCGGTACCTACTAAGTAAGTCAGATGTAAAACCACATTTGATTAGATGGGTCCTTTTGCTTCAGGAGTTTGACCTTGAAATCAAGGATAAGAGAGGGGCGGAGAATCTTGCGGCGGATCATTTATCCCGTTTGGAGAATCCTAGTCTCGAAACTTTGAGAGAGAGAGATATCAATGATTCATTTCCTGAAGAGCACTTGTATAATATTCAAGTCGTGGAAGAGTCCGAGCCACCTTGGTTTGCTAATTTTGCTAACTACTTAGTTGGGGGTGTCATCCCAAAATGGTTCACGCATCAACAACGGAAGAAATTTTTTTCGGACCTCAAGCACTACTTGTGGGATGACCCCTACCTTTTTAGAATTTGTTCAGACCAGGTCGTTCGAAGATGTGTATCACAGTCTGAGGGTCTAAGTATCTTGAAACACTACCATTCGAGATCGATCGGGGCCATTACAATGCAAATCGGACCGCTAAGAAGATTCTTGATTCGAGGTTTCTATTGGGCGACATTGTTTCAAGACACCCAAAAAGTTCATACAATCATGCGATAGATAATGGAGGGTAGGTAACATTTCGCCCGAGATGAGATGCCCCAGAATTGGAATCAAGCTTGTGAAATTTTTGACGTGTGGGGGATTGACTTCATGGGGCCATTCCCAAGCTCACATGGTTGTAAGTTCATTCTCGTGGCAGTAGATTACATGTCTAAATGGGTGGAAGCTCAAGCCCTACCAACAAGCGATGCCAGGGCAGTGGTAAAATTCTTAAAGAAGCTTTTCTCCCAGTTTGGAACACCAAGAGCAATCATTAGCGATCGTGGCACTCACTTTTGCAATGCTCAGTTTGAAAAAATTCTAAAGCGCTACAATGTCTACCACAAACTTGCAACACCATATCATCCACAAACTAGTGGGCAAGTGGAAGTTTCCAACATGGATTTAAAAAGAATTTTGGAGAAAAATGTTGCTCAGAATAGACGAGACTGGGTAGAACACTTAGATGACGCTCTGTGGGCTTACAGAACAGCATATAAGACTCCTATGGGGACCACCCCGTATAGATTAGTCTATGGAAAAGCGTGTCACCTACCTATAGAACTTGAGCACAAAGCTTATTGGGCTATTAAATTTCTCAATTTTGATTCCACTCTTGTAGGTGAGAAGAGGAAGCTTCAATTAAATGAATTGGATGAATAGCACACCACAGCATACGAAAATTCCAAACTTTACAAAGAAAGAGTGAAGGAGTACCATGATAAGCATATCAAGCATCCTAAACAATTCCGAGCAGGGGATCAAGTGTTACTATTCAACTCGAGGCTAAAGCTATTCCCCAGGAGCTCAAGTCACGGTGGTCAGGTCCATATACGGTCACTCAAGTTTCCCCACAAGGAGCAGTCGAGGTAACTCACCCCGAAAAAGGTACATTTAAGGTGAATGGCCAAAGGTTGAAGCTCTATTTTAACACCAACAATTCAATGATTACCGGGGGAAATTTCAAACTATTCGAGCCCCCATGAGGTAAGTAACAAGGTACGTTAAGCTCGTGACGTTAAACAAGCGGTTCTTGGGAGGCAACCCAAGCATTCGGGGGTTTATTTTCATGTTTGTGGGTTCTTTGTGTTCATTTTCTTGTTATTTTTCATATTTTCTTAGAGTTGTTAATTTGATTAAGTCCATGCTCTCATTATTTTGTTTATCATGATCATTGTCCATGTGGTTGTTCACTTGATTTTATTGTGGAGTTGCACTTGTTTGGGCTATCATTTTATGTGTTAGATCATAACTTTGAGCCATTATTTCATGGTGGAGATGATTTTAGAACCTTTTGTAACCATGGCCATGTGTTTGGAGAAGCAAAGAAGTCTTTAAATCAAGTTTTTAGAGCCTCACGGGCTCTATGAGGAGTGCATAGAGGCCGCGAGAAAATTCCAGAAACTTTTCACTACTCCTCGCGGGCTCTATGAGGAGTGCATAGAGACCATCAAGAAAATTTAGAAACTTTTCACTACTCCTCGCGGGCTCTATGAGCACCTCATAGAGACCGTGAAGACCCTTTTTCTTCATGAGAACCTTGTCAACTTGTCTCTCTTGTCTCTCTCCTCATTCTTCTTCTTCTCCAACCGTGACCTAGCCTCCATGGTCTACCTCTCCATGGCCGGATCTCACTAAATACCACTCTAAATCATCTCCACATCTCCTTGGGAAGTAGATCTAGTGTTCTTCTTAAAGCTCCACTCTAGTGCTCTCCTCCTTTGTTGGTATGAAGCTTATTGTGAATGAAAAATTTTCTTTTCTTTTCTTCTTGCTTTTTTGAGTTTTTGTGTGGATTGTTTCAAGCTTTTAGCTTGTATTTTGTGGTATGAACATCATGTATTTGATTGATCTCGAATTTATGTACAATTTTTTTCAAATTTATGATGTTGGGGAAACTCTTGCAAATTGAATAGTATCCATACGGGCTCCTTATGCCCGTATGGATCCTATTCACCCCATTTTCTTCATGTTTCATCACTTTTCATGCCACATGATACACTCTCTTGGATTCCTTTCATTCTAATTTGCATTTTTATTGATGTAGGAATGCCACACATCAAGAAGCTTGCTTCCAAGCGGCCGAGGCAAGAGTTTCACACTCCCGACGAGCCTCGCTTTTCTTCTTCTCTCCATAAGACCCGCTATGCAAGCTTAAAGACTAAACCATTTGGTACTTTTAGGAATGTTGATTGGAGTGTTCTTGAAGAACTTGGGTTGGATGAGAAAGTAAAAGATCTATTTTCTTGCAATGGTTGGACGGAACTATTTTCCATTGATGAACCTACTTTTCGCCAACTCACGTTGGAGGTTTTGAGCACATTCGAGGCAAAGCAAGATGAGAGGAGTGTTCTCATTCGTCGGCCGGATGCCATTACATTCCAAGCTTTTGGGAAAACTCATGTAATGAACCACATGGAGTTTGCAAAATATATGGGAATTTATGATGATGAGTTCATTAGCGCTTCATTGCTTCATCGGCCACGAATTGATTTTCCACTTGGCATGAATGCAACCAAGTTTTGGAATACTTTAGCACCAAGTGACACCACCAATACACGGAAAGCTACTCGTTTGGTGAACCCCCTACATAGGTACATTCATGCTCTCATTACCCGCTCTATTGGAGGTCGGAAAGATAGTACGGGTGTAGTTTCGCAATCCAATTTGTTCACCATGTACAGAATCCTCGAGGAGTACCCTATCCATCTCGGGTATCTTATCGCCGATTCCTTCATTCATCAGGCTCAGTTTGCTCGTCTAGGAGCTATCTTTGTGGGGCCCTACGTCACAAGATTAATTCGAGGCATGAATTTGTTGGACTGTACCCGAGACATGACATTAGTTGGGGAGGTAGCACCCCTTGGTGCATCTGTCTTGCGTGAAATTGGTTTGTTACAGAAGAAGGGTGGCACATGCAGTCTTGCTTCGCATTTGGCCACAGGACAATCCAGTCAGCAGGATCAGGTTGAGTCAGAGTCCGGATCTGATGACGCACCTACTCAGGACCCGCCGAGCACTTCCTTTCCCTCAGACTTCGACTCTAGATTCAAGGGTATGGAAGAGGACATTCAGGCTATTTGTCACGAGCAGCTCAAAATGCGATGACAGATTTACCAGATTTTAGATGGTCAGCGCCCGACTCACGTGAGCATTTTCGCAGCTTTGTCATCTCCCACCGCGGATCATCATCACGAGCCACTACGGCCTCCTCGCCCATTCCCCACCATCCGGACCGTTTGATGATATGTTTCACTTCTGAGCATGGACATTGGTTTCCTCTTATTGTTATTTCTCTAGTTTGTTGTCTTGCTTTACTTTTTATGCAAGTGTGTTTGTTTGCTTGATTTCAATAAGTTGGTGAGAGGATGCCCTACCAACCTTGTGTAGAACTATACTACTCTTTATCTAGTATTTTTTGTTTGTTGACTACTCCCTATTATGTATTCTTGCAATCTTAATTTTTCTTTGGATTGATGATGCCCCTTATGCCTTGCAGTGCATTAAGGGAGTTTGGTGAGCCTCCCCACATTCCATGGAGGCCGGACCCGACATGAAACGCTTGCGACACGTTTGGTTCGGGTCACTCCTCACCATGTGCACAAGATTAACCGGGGAAGTTTGTTCCACCCTCCTCCATTGTTTTCATTGCATATATTACCATGCTTTTCATGCTTAGTGTACATTGGGGACAATGTACATCGCTAGGTGGGGGATGGGTGTATTTTATGATCTAGGTTATTATTTGCATGCTAGTTTACCCATGATGGCTTGTTCATTATTGTAAGACTCTTATAGCATGGATTAATGATTGATTTGAGTTACATATTTGTTGTTGTACTCTATTGAATCATGTTTCACCTCTAGTATTGTCTTGTGCACTTTGGATCTTGTGTTAATGCCCAGGAATAGCCAACTTGACTACTCTATCTCTCTTGATTGCTTAACACACAACTTTGAGTACTTGGCCTTAGAATACTAAGTTCTATCTTTCAATGTACTCTTAAGAACTTCTAAGTCTTGTTGAGCTAACCCTAGTTTTGTGGCATGTGGAGTAGTATGAAGACATGATCAAGGGTGATTGTGAAAACAAAACAAAACAAAACAAAACAAAAACAAAAAAAAAACAAAAAAATGAAAGAGAAAAGAAAAAGTGAAAAGAGTAAAAAGAAAAATGAGTCTATGTCAGTATCCCTCTGCTAATGAAGCATGAATGCATCTATGTAGACTGTAATCGAGTAGTTGGGTGGCTCTTGTGCCTAACCAGCATGTGCACCCTCCAGAAATATTTTTGGTGCAGTCTATGTTAGTCGGACTCAAAAAAGAAAGAAAATAAAATGGAATGAAAATAAAAACCCTAGTGATCTTTTTGGCTACCTACTAGAGGTTTTGAGAAGAATAGGGAATTAGTTCGAGTTTAAGACTTGGAAGGATCTTACTTGTTCATTGAAGTAGCGCTTAGCATTTTAAGACTTAGTACTCTTTGCAAGTGGAGTGATTAGCATTTAGAGCTGTACTCATTGGAGTCGATCGGCTAGACCAAGTCGAGGGGTAGATGAAATACAAGGTTCACACACACGCACGCAGACATATACGAGGTGAGAGCAGGATCTTTTACATTTGTGCTTACTGCGTGTAACTCATCATCTAGTTATCATTTTACATGCTTGTGGAGTCTTGTATTTATTTAAGCCGGAGGTGATACACTTAGCCACTTGTCATTATCTTTGTTTTTCATGATGTGTTTGCTTGGGGACAAGCAAATGCTTAGGTGTGGGGATATTTGATAAGTGTCTAAATGTACATATTTGAGTGTATGTATTTGTTACCTCTAGCATGTATTTTCATTAGAATTGATGCCCGTTTTGTGCTTAATCGTGTGTTATTTGCTTTCCAGGGCACGGGAACACCATGGATGACACGAGGATATGATTCGGGTGAAAAAGAGAAGAAAACCAGGGCGTAGTACTGTAGCTGGAGAGTTTCAAGTCAGGATTTGGATCATGGCATACGGCCTCAATGCTGCCCGGTATAGAGCCCGGGATGATCACTGTAGCTATAATAGAAGATATTTACTTGATGTAGTTTGCCTACCCTAAATAGTGTCAATGTTGAGCTCCATAGCGAGTGGTATAGCACTCATGATGGGGGCCATAGGGAGTGGTATAGCACTCGGGATGGAGGCCATCAAGAGGGCCATAGGGAGTGGTATAACACTCGGGATGGAGGCCATCAAGGGGGTATGATGAGTGGTATATAGAGGGATTTTTGGAGAAAGATTGGGGACTTTTTTGGCTGGACTTCTTGGAGACTCTAGGGCAGACTTTTGAAGGGTTTTTGGCAACCATCACTTGGAGGAAGGAGAGAAACGAAGACACCGTTCTTTGGGGGAGTTTGGCTTGAAGCTTGGGAAGATCAAGAGATTGAACTTAAAGGGGAAGCCTCATCATCAAAGGAGGAGAAGCATTCGGCATCTCTAGGGCTAGAAGAAGCATCATTCGGCTGGCATTCTCTCTCCTCTTCATCATTCGGACTAGGAAGTGTCATTTATGCATTTACTTCTTGCTTTTGTTGTGTTTGAGATACTTATTTGTATGATGACACACTAGACCCCCAAGGCCTCCGGATGTAGGTGAACCTTGGGGGGTTCATCTTGTATTTTGGATGCTACATTTATATTTGATATGCATTGGTGTGATTTATGATTTGGCTCATTGTGTTTCATGCCTAGAACTATTATGTGGAGAAATCCTTAGTTCTTGTTTGAGTTGTACATGTAGATGTGACCTACTCGCGTGTACTAGATCGTTAATGAGCTAATAGGGGTATTTGTTGACCAACATGCTGAGAAATTGGGTGTAGGTAGCCTCTCGAACCATGAGGATAAACTTAGGTTAAGTGTGTCCTTGTTGCGTGATCTCCATTCACTTAATGCAATCGTAGGAATATGACTAAGGAGAGATCCTTGTCATCATTTGTATGCGGGATTAGGGTTTAGCCGCGAGAAATTGGGGTTGAACTATTGTTGAGGGTCTGTCGGTCTAAATCACCCGTGCCATGTATTTTCATGCATCCTTATATCTCGATGACCCCTCTTGGGAATCCTCATTCCTAGGCCTATTCTTATCATCATTGCTCTTGTGATTTTCTTTCTTGACTTGGAGTTGTTACACTTGTGTTTTATTTACAATCTTGCTTGTATTAGATTAGTATACCATGCTTGAATTGTAAGGTTAGAAAGTGAGTGATGGAGGAGTAATAGGAGCTCCTTAACCCCGTGGAATACGATCCTTGGGCTTTTGCTCAAGGTATTACTTGGCGACCCCGTACACTTGCGGGTAATCAATCAAGTACCCACGTGGGGAAGTGGAAAATCCACACCCTCATGTCCCCATAAGAATGTGAAGGGGTACTACTCATCATCTTCCATTTTCAAAGAACCCTTTCATCTTCCACCCTTCACTCCTATAAAACTCAAGTTTTGATCTCTAAAACCAATTGTTTTTAACTCTTTGTAGGACTAGAGGTGATTTGCCAGTGTTTACAATGAGTTTTCTTCTTCGATTTGATCCGTTAAGCTTTTACTCCCTCCCATCCTTTCCATGTTCTTCATAACCATTTTCTTGGTGTTTTCATGGTATTTGTGTGCTATTTTTCATAGTAGATCATGTTGGACACTTATTGAATGCTTGAAAATGGTTTATCGTAGTTGGGCGCCCACGCGGGCGAGCGGCCTACCCACGTGCCCGCGTGGGTTGGCCGCAAGCAGCCAGTAGGGCCATATGGCAACGTAACTGGGCCATGTGCTCGCATGGCTCCCATGGCTGAGAGCGGCCCCAGCCACGCGCTCGCGTAGCTGGGGAGCACGAGTGCACGGCCTGGCTGGCCGCGTGCTCTGGCTAGCCACGTGCTCACGCGGTCACGCGCACTACGCCCGCGCGTTGGGCACAGGCCACACGGTCACATTACAGGCTAGCAGAGGCCAGCATGCGCCAACGCGGGCGCGTGGCCTGCCCACACACCCGCGGGGCTTGGAAAAGTGCCCAGTAAGGCCAGAAAAGAGTTTGGCTTGCCCTCCACACCCTCGTACAGCCCTGTTCTCATCAAATTCATGCTTAATTGACTTCTTTTGAAGGTTTATTTGTAGGTATGACATGAAGGACTGAAAAACTTGCTCCAAAATGCTTTGATCTTCTACTGTTACCCTTGGACGAGAACATTCTTTTGATACATAGGCAATACCAGAAGATGACGTCAATGTTTCAAGCATCCCACTCATGATTCTTTAGATTTCTTTACTTTTGTTCTCATTTTTAGTTTTCTTTATTTTATTGTTTAGACTTTAGTTATCTTTGTCCTTTATTATGTTTGTGCGAGTTTGTTCTTCATGTGTTTACTTATAAGAACTCGTACCTCTTTTCTATTTTGTTGAGCTTCACTAAACACCTTGTATTTCATGCAGATGGCCTTGAGAGTGATGTTGATGATGGTTTAGTCATAAACATGATCATATGACCTTGTCAAATGGTCATGTGAGCTTCGCAACCTATACAACAATCCCATGAGCTAGACTTCACCAAACGGTTAATGAGGAGTTCAGGGGATGATAAGTGCTTGTGTGATAAGAATACGAAGTGTTCTTTCCTTGTGTTGAGCATTACGTTTCTCGGGTTTTAACGCTAATATGGGTGTATTTATGTTACTTTTATGCAGGTAGGGTTGTGAGGCCAATAATGAGAGAAAGAAGCCAATGTGGGTCGTAATGCACTAATTTCGAGGAGATCTTGCTAAGGTTCAAATGCGAAGACATAGGTCGGGTTCCAGATGCAGGAATGTGTGCCAACCACCTCGTACTCGAGTTAGCACAACTATTTGGAGGGGCATAAGGCCAGTCACATTCAAGCATTCCGACTTGTGCATATAGAACAAGATCTCCACCAACATGTCCGTTATTAAAGAAGCAAGGCGATCCACGATGTAAATGTGTGCCCGTTTGCGTTACCTTGATGAAAGTATGGATTCGGGAGTATTTCAGGGGGCGGTACTGTAGCAGGGTATTGTAGAAAAATACTGTAGCAGCACTATTTACAGCCGGCCTAGAAAACAGGACAACAGAGAATCCATACGGCCGTGTGGAAATTCCACACGCCCGTGTGAAAAATCCACATGGGCAAGTAGATTCCTGATTCCAGCCCTTTAAAAGCCGATTTCAACCCCGGTTTCAGCATTTTTTTTCTCCATCTTTTACCCAACTTGAGAGAGGGCGGCGGCTAGGGTTTTGAGAGGTATTGGCTAGGGCTTTGGAGAGGTTCTACGGCCCCGACATTGCACGCCGTTTGGAAGAAGGTTAGTGGGAAAGCTTTTGTCGGCACCGATCCAGCGAGGTGTATCCTATGTCGGACAAAAGGACCCTTGCAAGGAGTAGAGGACTCTCCACAAGACCATCACCACGACTAACAAGGGGGTTTTTCTATGGATGCTTTGTTTTTATATTCGATTTCATTGATTGTATCTAGCTCCATGAAGAGCTAAACCCCTAGTGGGTACCTGGCTATTTGTGAACCCTAGGATGTATTTGTTTCATTGAACCTCTTTATTATGCTTTCAATTAATTGATGTTTATTGTGAGTTAAAATCTTGGAGACTTGATTGTATGAATACTCCCCTAGAGTGACACTAGGGTTAAGAGTTCTTTTTGGTAACTCTTGTGAGTGAGTGACACACCATGAGAGTTAGACAAAGTTAGATTGGAGAGGGTTGAGAGGGTGCGTCGAGAGGTAGCTGATGAGTATCCCGTAAGTGCACGGGGTCGTCAAGTAATACCTCTCGTGCGAGCACGAGAGGGTTGTATTCCCTAGGCCCAAGGAGCTATCCTTACTTCCTTTTTACTCGTTATCTAACCTACAAATCGCTTGATGCTTAATGCTACTAATAAAAATAAAACTAAGCAAGTAATTGTGAAAAGACCGATTAAGAGAGTGAAATTCAAGAAGTGAGAGAGGTCACGGATGTAGATCCCCCCGGGGTTACTAAGGGTTAGAAGAATGCTAGAAGTGCTAAGCACGTGGTGGTTCAGGCCAAGAGAGATCCAAAGATAGATCATCCCGATGGTCACGGTAATGGTCCCTAATCCCATACGAGTATTGGTACGAGAATCTCTTCCGTCCAAATCCTCCCTACGATTGCAATTCACACGGGAAATCTCTAATTAGGGGCCAATACTCAACCCTAGGTCCAGCCCCTAATGGTTGGAGGGTATGAGACACCCGATGGTCACGGCGTGCTCATACATACATCCCCATTAAGCAAGGTGTGTCTAGTACAAGGGCGATGGTCACGCATCGAGTACAACCTAGAAGTTGAAATACGTGAGTTCTCATGCAAGATCAACACAAAAAGTTCACCAAGCTTAAACCATGAACAAACCACATGCATTAAGCGAATCAAAGCATTCAACAACACAAGTTCACCCCAAGGTTCACCGACATCCGGTGACCTTGGGGTTTAGCCGTCCATATAAGAAACGCACAAGATAGGCTCATGAAAACAACTAACAAATGCATATAAAAACTCCCTCAAACAATGAGAACAAGAGGAGGAAGAGGAGGGCCGCGGATGTCTTCCACGAACGCTGCAATAAGGGCGGCTTCCCACGTCGTCTCCAAGCTTCTCAAAGGTGGAATCGATGAAGATCTTGCCCAATGACGCTTCTCCCCTTGATTTCCCCTCTCTAGATCGTCGGATTTGGCCTCAATTAGCTCCGGTGAAGTTGCCACCGCCGAGAGCCTCCAATATGGGAATGAGATATGATGATGGAGAAGGAAGAAGAGGTCCCCCAAAAACAAGCCCTAGCTTTTACATAAAAAAATCATCTCGCCCGAGTCAGCGGCTCGCTGGCTGGGCCGTGTTGCGCCCGCGTGGCTCACTGTCCTTCCGCTCACAAAAACCCGGGTCGGTGTTACAGTGCTCAACTACAGTAACCAACTACAGTATTTTCGCTACAGTGAATCATCTCACGAATGGCGGCTCGAATTCTCCAGTGCCCACGCAGGCAGTCATGCTGGCGCGCAGTGCTCACGAGGTTCACAGCCTAATCCAAGTAGGGCCCCGATTCCTTGCTACAAAAACCGCAACAGTGTTTTTGGCTTCAAGAACATGATTTTTGGTGCTGATTTCACCACAATTGCCTTCTCGAGCTCAATTAAGCTTCTTTGAGTCCTACAACAAGAAAATAACCAATTTAAGCGAAAAACGAGCACTAATTAATCTAAAATAGCATGCAAGCATATACAAAACCAACATATAAATACATACATTTAGGCTCTTATCAAACATCCCCACACCTGAGTTTTTGCTTGCCCTCAAGCAAACAAAACATGAATAACATGAGGATAGCGATAAAAGACTAAATGTATGACCTCAAGCTCAAGAGTGGAGGACTCCACTAGCACGAATAAAATGAGATCAAGATAATGAGCTGCAATTGATCAACACATCCGAGATAGTTCTATCCCAACTAAGTGCTCCCGTGTGAGTGTGTGCATACTTTATCCCTTGCTTTTCCTGATCACTCCACGTGTCATGTCTACAGGTGTTAGAGTTGCTAATAACACTCTCAATGATCAACCAAGAGTCTTTCGGTCCTCAGTAGGAAGTTTAGGTTCTAAGCGAATGCATGAGAGGGTTCAGGCTATCAATCATTTTTTTTATTTTTTTATTTTTTTTATTTTTTATTTTTTTTATTTTTTTGAGTCCGCCTAACGTAGACTTGCACAAAATCTTTCCGATGGATGCACATGCTGATTAGGCACAAGAGCCACCCAACTTACTCAATTACAAGCTACATAGACGCATTCATGCTACATGAGCAGAGGAATACTGACATAGACTTTTTTTTTTTTTTTTTTACAAATGCATACAAGTCTTAGTCTATGTCTCCTAACCTTCTTCATGCAAAACTTCACTTACGACTAAAAGCAAAAATACATGAGTGCCAAGAGCTCTTAGGGTGATCATTGAATGTAGAGTTTAACAACCTAACATCTTAAGTCATAACAATGGGCTAGTCGGAATGAACAAGGTAGAAGCGTGTGCTAGACAATTTTACCGAAAAGCACAAAAAGTAGGAATAGAACTTCATTTCACAAATCATAGCAAAAAAATAGCAACTCATATCTATCCTCCTTTCAGCTAGGGAAGTCCTTAACATTAGATCAAAGCTATCATTGGTTGACAAGCATGCAAAGGTATAAAAATACCCCATCCCCACACCTAGAGTCGTACATTGCCCCTCAATGTACAATAAAGCAACAGATACATGGTGGGGAACAAAAATATGTAAAGATAAATTGTAAGAGAAGGGTAAAAAGAGACTGCCCCATTTCGATGTAGAATAGTGTATAGAGCACGCACGAATATGGAATTGTGAAGACTGTAGAGGGAGGAGGGGTGGAACCCACATCTAGGCGTTCAAAAAGAAGAGGATCCCCGCTCTCTCGGGTCTTCGAGACGGGTTTTCAGAGGTGCAGCTGGGTGCTATAGAAGTGGTGGTTCCAATGGAGGTACCGGCAGAAAATGAAGATCGGCGAATGAATGAGAGAACCTCGCTCATATCCGTTGTCAGCTGACCAAGAATGATCATGGCCTCTTGATGTCCACGTCAGAGGGACTGAATCTCGCTTTGAATTTCTTGTAGGCGAAGCTCAACCGATGCATCTTCCCTAGGCTCTAGCTCGGACTGTGATGGGGGGTCGACGACGCGCTCTCCCGTAACTGAATGATGAATGAGGGTATATCCATCACCATGCTGGTCTACTAGCCCATGGCGCATAATGTGGCCAACCCAAGAGGTGTAGTGCCACCAACAACCTACATGCCCGCAATGCGTGCAATCAAGCCCATACCTCGCATTAGGCGCGTAACATACGGTCCAGCAAAGATAGCCCCGAGGCGTGCATAAGTCCCTTGACGGACAAGCGTGTCGAGACATAGACGTCCCTAGGTTGATTGGGTACCGCTCGGTCGCATACTATACAGAGATAAGTAGGTCGGCACGTGTGATTTCCCCGGTACTATCATTACGACCCGCAATACCATGACTGAATAGCCCCTGTATGTAGCGGTGCTTAGGTTTAAGTTGGCGAGATGCCTTCTTGGACTCGTTGGATCTAAATCCTGAGATCAGGTTCCAGAATCGGGTGTGAGTCATCCGGGCTGTAAAATCTATAGGGAGCTCGCGGGAGGAGGATAGATTGATGAATTCTTTGTCATACAGACCCAGGTAAAGTCCAAACTGTAGATCAATCATAGTGCGCATAACACCGAGTGCACGAAAAGTGACCCCATGCGGCCGGACAACCTCAATAGTGCTCAATACTTCCAATGTAATCTCACGGTAGGCCACTTCTTCAATTGCAAACACTTTGTCCCACCCATTGTGGGAGATCAAACTCAATACCTTGTCGGCCAGACCTACAGTTTCGAGGTCGCCCCACTCAATGGTTCGAGTAATGCCGAACGGTTTAGTTTTCAAATTTATATACCGAGCCTGATGTTGGGGTTGTGTGAAGTGAAGGTCACCGGTAGGTACATCATCATGTCTAGGCCTTTTAGAAGCAACTCTCTTGTTCGGCATCCCTACAAGACCATAAGTGCACCATCAAACCAAAAATCCATGAAATCAATGCCTAATGAAGTTAAAATGCTGAAATTCAGGCATTGCTACAGTAATTTCGGGAAAGTCTTTGCAAGAGTCTCTCTTGTAAAAGTAGCAATCAAAATTTACAAAGCTTTAAATTCAAGCAAGAAGTTTACAAGAAGGGTTCAAACACATTCCACAAAGTGTTCAGCCCATTCAACCAAAAAAAATCCATGGATTAAGTGTGAAATGAAGCTTGCCTCAAGTTAGGGCATGAAATACCTTGGTGAGTAGATCTGGCAAGAAAGTCGGTAAAACTCTAAATAAATGGTGGTATTTGGGTTGCAAAGGGGAGGAGAGAAGATTAGAGGAGAAAAAATGATGAAAAACGGTGAAAAAATGAGGGGAATCGGAGGAGAAATGAGAGAGAACTCAAGAAAACAAGATGAAGATGAATAGTGGCCAGAAGGAGTGAAGGGGCAGTCATTTAAGGCATTTCCTGCACAGTATGAGAGTACTGCACGGGCGCGCAGTGCCCGCGAGTATCTCGACATGCGCAGCCAGCAAGCCGCGCGGGGTGCAAGCGGCCCGCGTAGCGCTCAGGCTGGCGCGCGGGCACCCGCGAGGGGTTGGGATCCAATGACAGTGGCCTACGCGGGCCGCACGCAGCCCGCACAAACCTGGAAACTCATAAAAAATAACAATGTCCCCCTTGCAACCTCAAAAACAATTCAAATACAACGTTCCACTCACTGAATTGAACATGAAACACAACCACAAAGCACCTAACAAAGATAGACTAAAAGAGAGCAAGGATTATCATCAAACCAATAAACAAACACACAAACACAAATCACAAAATAACAAACACAAGAACAAAAACAACACACCAAACAAAATTCAAGAATACGAAAAATAAAGAACAACGAAAATAAAACCTTGGGTTGCCTCCCAAGAAGCGCTTTGTTTAACGTCGTTAGCTCGACGTACCTTACCTCGTGCCCAAGGTGGATCAAAAGAAGATGAGTTACCTCCAATTCCAAGAGATGTGTTCCATGATAGAAAACTCATTGAGATGCATGAAAATACACGAAACTTTCCTTTCCCCTCAAAGTAAAGACGGTCTACCTCCCTTGGTGGCGTTAGCGTGACTGTCGTCCCCTCTTTCAACTTTTTGTTCACCTTGCGCCACATCTTCTTCATGTTTTTCTTCTTTTTATAACTTGGTGGCGGATCTGTTCCCACATAGCTTACATGCTGCATTGGAGGGGAAACAGGGACCTTCATCTCATCCTCCTTGTTTTCCACTTCTTCCAAATATTCATCCAATGGGTTCATAGCCAAAACTTCCTACATACAATCAGAGATGACCATATCAGTTTCATCGGTAAAATATAAGGGGTCATCATGATCCAAGGTTTGCCTCATTGCTTCAGGAAGTGTAAAAACAACTTTCTCCTCTCCCACTCTGAGAATCAGTCTCCCTCCTTTTACATCGATGAGAGCACCAGAAATATTAAGGAAAGGGCGCCCAAGGATCAGTGGGACATCAACATCATCATCCACATCAAGTATCACAAAGTCCACAAGAATGATAAGTTTATCCACCTTCACCAGTACATCTTCAACAACACCCCTGGGCTTCCTTACCGATCGATCTGCAAGTTGCACCGTCATTCTCGTAGGCCTCAAATCCTCTAGTCCCAACTTCAAGAACAACTTGTATGGCATTACATTAATGCTCGGGCCCCGAGTCGACCCAATGCTTTTCTCTTGCATGCCCTCCCCAATCATACAAGGGATGATGAAGCTCCCGTGGTCACCAACTTCTTTGGAAGCTTCTTCTGAATCATTGCCGAACAATTCTTGGGGAGTGCCACTGTTTCTAGCTCTTCAAGCTTTCTCTTGTTGGTAAGAAGGTCTTTCATGAACTTGGTGTACTTAGGCATTCCGGCCAATGCCTCAACGAGTGGAATATTTATATGCAGCTGCTTGAACATGTTAAGGAATTTTTTGTACTGAGCATCCTCTTTTTCTTGTTTCAACCTAGCTGGGTAAGGGACAGGGGGTTTGTACTCGGGAACCCTCGATGTTGATGGTTTAACAGGTTCCTCACATTGCTTGTCATTATTCTCCCCACTTACCGGCTCAGCCACTGCGGGGTCTTACAAATTGGTCACCCTATCCTCCTTGGCACTTGAGCCATCCTCGGCTCTTGCCTCCAACGATCTTCCACTCCTAAGAGTGACGGCCTTGTGGTGCTCCCTTGGATTCTGCTCTGTATTGCTCGGGAGGCTACCATGTGGTCGCTCAGCATTTGCCCTGGCTAGTTGCCCAACTTGATTTTCTAGTGATTGGACCAATGCTTGGAGGTTCCTTAACACTGTGCTTATCTCGTTGAATTGACCACTGTGCTGAGTTAGCTCATTATTGATATTTTGAAATTTTGCCTCAGTGTTGATCATAAACTTTGCCAGTACATCTTCAGTGGTAAATTTCTTCCCTTGTTCTTGCTGAGATTGAAACTGAGGTCCCGGAGGTTGTTGTGGTCTTTGTTGCTGTGGCCCCGAATTCCATGAAAAATTGGGGTGATTCCTCCACCCTGAATTATACGTGGGTCCATATGTATTTCCTTGGCCCCTCTGACCACCGCCAACATAATCCACTGTCTCAATAGACCCTGTGGAGGAAATAGAGATAGGGCATTGTACAGTTGAGTGTGCAGCCCCACAAGTACCGCAAGACAAGACTGCTCCAGAATTTGAGCTCGAGCCCATCATAAATTGATCAAACCTCTTAGTCAGTGCTTCTACTTTCGCGGCCAAGGCGGTGGTATCATTTACCTCATAAATCCCCGCTGTTTTCTGTGGTCTTCCTCGAGTGCTCCAGTGAGATTCATTGCGAGCCATGCTTTCAATCAACTGCTCTGCATCCTCAGGATATTTACTGCTCAATGAACCCCCTGCCGCGGCATCAATGAGTTGTCGGGTTTGATAGTTCAGCCCATTAAATAATATCTGTACTCTCATCCAAGATGCAAAACCATGGTGTGGGCATTGCCTCAAGAGATCCTTAAACCTCTCGTGAGCTTCGAACAAAGTTTCTGAGTCACCTTGTCAGAAAGAAGATATTTCTTGTCTTAATCGGGCTGCCTTGCTCAGTGGGAAATATCTAACGAGGAATTTCTTAACCATATCCTTCCAAGTAGTGATGGACCCGGGGGCGAGTGAAGTGAGCCAACGGTATGCTGCACCCCGTAAACTGAACGGAAATAATCTCAACCTAATAGCGTCATCTGAGACAGAGTTGATCTTGAAGGTTGAACAGATTTGAAGAAAATGGGACAGGTGAGCATGAGGGTCCTCATCGGCTAAACCATCAAACTGAACAGAGTTCTGGATCAACCCAATTGTACTAGCCTTAATCTCAAAATTGTTCGCTGGAATAGTAGGGGCTTGTACGCTGAACTCATCACCGATGAATTGCGGTCTCTCATAGTCAGACAAAGTTCTCCTAGGTTCCGCCATAATTGATGGTTCACTCTGTTCAATCTGAACTTCCTGCTGCTCTGAACTGTCTACTCCTTCTCTCAACCTCTGGCGAAAAGTTCTATCAACCTCACTGTCTGGTTCTACCAGATTGGTCAGTCTTCCTCGTGTCATAAGATAGGTACCGCGCACTAGAATTAATAGCCAATGGTTAAGAGCAACACGATATTTACAAGAAAAAAAGATAGAAAATAGGAAGATAAAATAAACAAGGGTTACATCAACAAGCTACGAGTTTTCCGAGTATTCCTTGTGGGTCCCCGGCAACGGCGCCAAAAACTTGATGAGTGTCCCGCAAGTGCACGGGGTCGTCAAGTAATACCTCTCGTGCGAGCACGAGAGGGTCCTATTCCCTAGGCCCAAGGAGCTACCCTTACTTCCTTTTTACTCGTTGTCTAACCTACAAATCGCTTGATGCTTAATGCTACTAATAAAAATAAAACTAAGCAAGTAATTGTGAAAAGACCGATTAAGAGAGTGAAATTCAAGAAGTGAGGGAGGTCACAGATGTGGATCCCCCCGGGGTTACTAAGGGTTAGAAGAATGCTAGAAGTGCTAAGCACGTGGTGGTTCAGGCCAAGAGAGATCCAAAGATAGATCATCCCGATGGTCACGATAATGGTCCCTAATCCCATACGAGTATTGGTACAGAATCTCTTCCGTCCAAATCCTCCTACGATTGCAATTCACACAGGGAAATCTCTAATTAGGGCCGATACTCAACCTAGGTCCAGCCCTAATGGTTGGAGGGGTATGAGACACCCGATGGTCACGGCGTGCTCATACATACATCCCCATTAAGCAAGGTGTGTCTAGTACAAGGGCGATGGTCACGCACCGAGTACAACCTAGAAGTTGAAATACAGAGTTCTCATGCAAGATCAACACAAAAAAAAGTACACCAAGCTTAAACCATGAACAAACAACATGCATTAAGCGAATCAAAGCATTCAACAACACAAGTTCACCCAAAGGTTCACCGACATCCGGTGACCTTGGGGTTTAGCCGTCCATATAAGAAACTACACAAGATAGGCTCATGAAAACAACTAACAAATGCATATAAAAACTCCCTCAAACAATGAGAACAAGAGGAGGAAGAGGAGGGCCACGGATGTCTTCCACGAACACCGCAATAAGGGCGGCTTCCCACGTCGTCTCCAAGCTTCTCAAAGGTGGAATCGATGAAGATCTTGCCCAATGACGCTTCTCCCCTTGATTTCCCCTCTTTAGATCGTCGGATTTGGCCTCAATTAGCTCCGGTGATGTTGCCACCGCCGAGAGCCTCCAATATGGAAGGACATATGATGATGGAGAAGGAAGAAGAGGTCCCCCCCCCAAAACAAGCCCTAGCTTTACATAAAAATCATCTGCCCCGAGTCACGCGGCCTGCGTGCGGGCCGCGTCGCGCCAGCATGGCTCACTATCCTTCCGCTCGCAAAAACCCGGGTCGGTGTTACGAGTGCTCACTCACGATAACCAACTACGATATTTTTCACTCATGGTGAATCATCTACGATGAGCGGCTCGGAATTCTCCAGTGCCCACGCGGGCGGTGCGTAGGCCGAGTGCTCGCGAGGTTCACGACCCTAATCCAAGTAGGGCCCTGGTTCCTTGCTACAAAAACCGCAACAGTGTTTTTGGCTTCAAGAACATGATTTTTGGTGCTGATTTCACCACAATTACGTTCTCGAGCTCAATTAAGCTTCTTTGAGGCCTGCAACAAGAAAATAACCAATTTAAGCAAAAAACGAGCACTGATTAATCTAAAATAGCACGCAAGCATATACAAAACCAACATATAAATACATACATTTAGGCTCTTATCAGTAGCGGAGCGTCCCCTGTCCCCTCCGGTGTGATCTATCTTACCTCCACATTCCAAGAGTTCTTTGCGGCCATAGTAGAGTGAATGGGCTAAGGGATGACCTTCCGCTGGGGCTTAGTTGCGAGTGCAATAGAGTGAAGGGCTGAAGTGATTTTAGCACCTAGGGCTTAATTGTGGCTAGGGATCTTTCACCTGTGTGGGCTCCTTTTTTTCACCCGGCCTTTAATTAGGGTTAAACCGGTTGAAATAAATGGATCACAAATCAATTTTAATTTTTATGATTTCAAGAGATTATGGGTCCATGACTTCCATTAGGAGCAAGCCCTTAATATTAATTACCCTGGACATTGTCGTAGGAACCTTCGATTAAGAAATAAGTGTGAACAATGAAATAAGTTGTGACAATTAATTTCATTTATTTCAATAAATATGAATTCATGGATTCCATCGAAAATACAAGAAATTTGAAATCATCTGAACTTATGAACTTGGGTCTTGGGCATTTTTGCATCTTTTGATTTGATTTGTATTTCAAGTTCTGAATTCTTTATGTTGATGAATCATAAACTTGATTTTGACTTTCCATAGGCTTCGGCTTTTGTGCTTGTGAAGCTTCCTTCAAGTCTTGACTTGTGAAACTCTTTGGGTCTTTGACTTATGATTTCTTGACACTGCTGAGTCCAATTATTAATTTATATAGATTTTGAATATTGACTTGTGAAACTCTTTATGTCTTCAACTTTTGATGTCTTGAGACTGCTGAGTCCAATTGTCGATTTATATGAATTTTTTAAGTCTAGACTCTTTTCATATTTTGAGTCTTGACTTGGCTGCTTTGGTTTTGATTTTATATATCCATATATATATATATATTGAACATAATTGCTGTGTATGCCTCATCATCACATTACATGTCTCGTTGCTGCCTTGTATGTCTTAATGCCGCCGCTGCCTCGAGATGAACATTTTTTTTTATTGTTTTTGAATTAGTATATATATATATATATATATATATATATATATATATATATATATATATATATATATATATATATATATATATATATATATATATATATATTTTCTTGCTTCGGGTGTTTTTTTAAAATATATATATATATATATATAAATCCATGTTATCATACTCATGTTCATGGTGGGGCCCTTTTCTTTTATTTATTTTTTCTTTTATTTATTTATTTATTTATTTTACATGCACGTGAGTATATATCCTCTCATTGATTCATTTCTATGCATATTTTCATCATGGTGGGACCTGCTTCATGCTTCTTATTTTCCTCTTAATCACGTAATTCATTTGCATGTATATATTTTTCATGGTGGGCCCATGCTTGTATGCATAAACCCATCTTCGTTTTTTTTTTATACTTTTTAATGGGTTTTTCAAATGTTTGGTGGGGTATGCACATGCTTGCATGCATGCATATATATATATATATATATATATATATATTAAACCTTGGAAACCAAACTAATATTTATTTTCTTTTTCCAAATATCAGTTTATTTGTTCACGGATATATCTTCAACAAATTTTACTGTTGATGAAATGCTTTCATTTAATTACCATTCATTGAGTTACATAGAATTCTTTCAATCAAAGATGTAGGAACATGCAAAGCTCCAGTTTCATATAAGCAACTCGTAGACATGCAAATCTAAATGCTTGTAAATGGAATCATTAGACATAAGTCCAACCTCAAGAATTTTATGATAAAGTTCCATGGTCTTCCTCTTGTTAACTTTTACTTCATTTTCTTGGGTAGGAAGTTTCTTATGAATAGTGCTCAGTTTATTTGATTTTCAAACTCCAAGAGCATCAGAATTAACCAACTTAAGTTGCAGATTACAAGACTTTATAATGTTGAAGTTGTGGACATCTTCATCTGGAGCACACGACCCCATTTGCTTCACTAAGACGATGTTCAGCTGCATTGTCTTCTTCAAACAAGGTCCTTGGTTTTAGAATCCCATGCAGTGCCATGATGCTTGATCTTGTTGTCTTCTTGCTCAGTATCACCTCTTATCATTACTATGTGTAACAAGATAGCAGCAGTTTCTCTTCATCTGTTATCTTCATGATTTATCTCCATTTTTATCTTCATCATTACCATTATAATCACAAGTTTCAAGAGCATGAGTTTCATCTTCATTCAAATCACCTTTCCATGAGTTTAAAGCCTCCTTGACTATCATTTTTCCTTTCAACTTTTGCAGAATTTTGTTCGTCTGGGATCGTGAATACTTTTGATCTTCTCTCTGTTAATCACCTCCTCCTGCTTCTCTATCTTTTCTTTAGTCGAGAAATCATAGAACTTGTTCATAGGAAAGTGAAGAAACTCTCGCTACTCATCGCCTTCAGCCGCATTTGTTTGGTGAGGCCAGTGCATGAGCTGCTTAATCATCGGCCTCCACATGCAAATGTCCAACCCTCTTGGCAAGAAAACATGGTCAACGAGGCTTGTGTGGGAGTGTCCTCTGGAGCAGACAATGTTGTGGTAGCATATCGCGGCATCTTTGCCTGGTTTCAGCTTTAAATAGAAGCTTCCAACGTTTGCCCAGTCAGCAACCGATCAACCAGCAACACAAAATAATTTCCTATTCATGTGATCGTATCAAGCAGAGTAGCATGGGTAGTTTTATTTGCCGCATCATTGGCCGTCTCAATCTCAGCAACATGGGTACCATCATGCATCCTCTGGTACCTCATAGATCCTCTCATGTGGTTTTACCAGGTCCTTCTTTGGTAACAATGATAAGCAGCGGGCAACCACGACAGCAAGAGTGGCGAACGCGGTGGTCATCTTCTTTACATATATATATATATGTATAACAGGGACATCTTTGTTGCATACTTGCATTTCCCACGTCAAGTGAAGGCGCTGCCATCCTTGGCCCGTTTGAGGAAACTGGTCGTTTCAGCTTCGACCCTCTTTCTTTGTCTCAAGGGGTTTGACAAAGATGTATTTCCAAGTTGAAAGCATGACCACCTCCATTCAGATCCATTGTTGATGATGATGACATCTCCAGACGGGAAGCAGATTATCTATGAGATTATCTTCGCCATACTATGGGGACCGAGGCTGGTTCACACGGAGTTGGCAACGACTCACGTCACCAAAATGTTGGCCTGACAGATGTCATCTCGGCGATTAGTGTCGACTCAACTCTCTGTCTTCGACGACAATAAGGGAGAGGCGGGAACATCAGCTTCAATATTTTCTCGATGGCGGTATGGAAGAGAAAAGAAATGGCAGCAATGATGATGAGCAACGGCAACGACAACAGCTTCTTCTTCTTCTTCGCGAGTTTCTGCTTTCTTCTTGCCTCAGGCAACATCCTTGCATCGTAGGTTCCCGCTTTCTTCTTTATTATATGGGTATATGTTTTGGCCAAGAGAAAACCCTGGATCCTTTCCTCTTTCCGACTTGTTCCGAAGTTCGTCCTTCGTCTTCTCTTCTTTCTCTCTGGTTCCGTCCTCTTTCTTCTTCTTTTCTCATCATCATCTTCTTTTTACTTTGTTTCTTCTAATCTTTCTTTCTCTGCTCCTATTCTCTCTTTTACTTCGATCTTCGCTCTTCTACTGGTTCTTGACCCTGGTGTCTTCTCGCTAATCTTTCCTTTTTAAAGACGTTCACGGGCGCTTGTGTTGATCATGGGGCAACGTGGAGAAGTTATCCCGATCGTAGGGTGACCACTTCCTTTCTTTTATATATATATATATATTATTTAAATTTATTTGATTTTATTGTTTCATTATTTAACTTTATTATTTGATTATTTATTAATTATTATTATTATTATTTTATTTTTATTCTTATGTTTTATTATTATTCATATTATTATATTATATTATATTATTTTCTTTTATTAGTATAATTATATATTTTTTATATTATATATATATCTATAATTAATAATTTTTTTTATTATTATTATATTTATCTGATTTTGATTTGACTTTAATATGGCTATTATCTATTTATTTATTTGTTGTATTATTATTATCCTTATCTAATTTTTTTATTTCATTTTGTTATTATTATTTTTTATTATATATATATTTTTATAATTTATATTATTATTATTATTATTATTATTATTATTATTATTATAATTATTCTTTGACCTGATTTAATTGATTTGATTGATTTTTGATTGATTTATTATTATTATTATTTTATCTTATCGAGATTTGATTTTGATATATATATATATATATATATATATATATATATATATATATATATATATATATATATATATATATATATATATTATCGGATTTTATTTATTTTTAATTATATATGTATATATTTGTCTGAGATTGATCTATTTTTATTTTAATTTATCTTATTATATACATATATATCTATATATATTTTATACGATTTCATTTATTTTATTTTATTTTATTTTGTATTTTATCTTATTTAATTTTTTTTTGTTAATTTAAATTTTATTTTTATTATATATATATATATATATATATATATATATATATATTTGCCTTGTGATTCGTATAGATGGCTAATCTTGGGGTTAATATGGGCTCGAGATCTGTGCTCCCAACTGATCTTAAGATTTTGGTCTTTTAGATTGCCTTGAGATCTGTGCTCTTGGCTAATCTTGGGATTTGAATATTTTGGATTGCCTCGAGATCGGTGCTCTCGGCTGATTCGGATATTTGAATATTTTTAGATTATCTTGAGATATGTGCGCTTGATTGATCTAGGGACTTGAATATTTTTTTGGGTCGCCTCGAGATCGGTGGTCTTGGCTGACTCGGATATTTGAATATTTTTTAGATCACCTTGAGATCTGTGCTCTCGGCAGATATTTATATTTGAGTATTTTGGATTGCCTCGAGATCGGTGCTCTTGGCTGACTAGGATATTTGAATATTTTTTAAATCGCATTGAGATCTGTGCTCTCGGCAGATTTTGATATTTGAGTATGTTGGGATTTTAATATTTAGATTACCTCAAGATATGTATTCTTGGGTGATCTTGAATATATCCAAATATTATGAAATTTATTTATCTTATGCACATGTTGTCCTAATTTGATTATGATTGGGTCACATGTGGTTTTAAAATTTTAATTTGATTTAAATTAGGACATGCAAAAATTTTTGTATAAACAACCTGGACCAAAGGGTTAGGTCTATACATAGGAATAGGGTTTATCACTTGGAATCCCTAGAGTTCATTGCAATTCTATGCGAGTGCGAGGTTGAGAGGTTATTCAATCTCTCCTCCGGGACATGTATAGAGTTAGGCATTGTTGACCTTAGATTTGGGATCATGTAATTAAGGATTTCAACGACTCATTGTTGTATCAATTAGGAAGTATAATATATGGTTCTTGCACTTGAAACGATTGTCCTAGACAGATCAATATCCGGGTACCCCATCTTTATCGATTGCCTTATCTTCTCGTTTACTTGTGCCCTCTATCCTTTTGTTTTTATTTTTGTTATTTCATTTTTTGTCACACTTATCACTATTCATCTTCCACATTAGTTAAGAAACAACTTAAGTGTCTTTATTCCCTACTCTCTGTGGATACGATACCCACTCATCTGGGATTATTACTTCGACACCCGTACACTTGCGGTTTACATGCATATATGGACGTGTCTAGGGAGTATTGTTTTAATTGCATTCCCACACACATTTGCTTCCACTGATACTATTGTTATTGTGCTTGCATGCGTACATTGAAGACAATGTACATCTTAAGTGTGAGGGAGGGTTCACCTTATACATGACTTTTACTTGTGTTTTTGATAAGTGCTTGTGCGATATGAATGCGAAGCGTTCTTTCCTTATGTTGAGCATTACTTTTCTCGGGTTTTTATACTAATATGTGTGTTTTTATGTTACTTTTATGCAGGTAGGGTTGTGAAACCAATTATGAAAGAAAGAAGCCAATGTGGATCACAATGCACCGATTTTGGAGGAAATCTTGCTAAAGTTCAAACGCGAAGATATAGGTCGGGTGTGAGATGCTAAAGTGTGTGCCAACCTCCTCGTATTTGAGTTAGCACAACCATTTGTAGGGGCACAAGGGCAGTCACACTCAAGCATTCTGACTTATGCACATAGAACAAGATCTCCACCAACTTGTCCTTCATTAAAGAGGCAAAGCGATCCACGACGTGAACGTGTGCCCGTTTGCGTCACCTCGATAAAAGTATGGACTCGGGAAGTATTTTATGCCAAATACTGTAGCGGAACACTGTAGTAGCACTATTCATTATCGGCCGAGAAAAACAGGAATTCAGAGAATCCACACAGGCATGTGGAAATTATACATGGCCGTGTGTAAAGTCCACATGCCCGTGTAGCCGCCCGATTCCAACCCTATTTAAAGCCGATTTAGCCCCGATTTCAGCATTCTTTTCTCCATCTTTCCCCCAACTTAAGAGAGGGTTTCGGCTAGGGTTTTGAGAGGTATTGGCTAAGGTTTTGGAGAGGTTCTACGGCTCTGACATCGTCATTCCTAAGGAAGAAGGTTGGTAGGGGAGCTTCCGTCGAGGCGTATCCTATACCGGACAAGGGAATCCTTGGACGACGAGTAGAGGACTTTCCACAAGACCATGGACATGACTATCGAGGGGTTTCTCTATGAATTCATTGCTTTTACATTCTATTTCTTTGATTGTACTTAGCTCCATTGAGAGCTAAACCCCTAGTGGGTACTTGGGTATTTGTGAACCCTATGATGTATTTGTTTCATTGAATCTCTTTATTATGCTTTCAATTAATTGATGTTTGTTGTGAGTTCCAACCTTCAATGCTTGATTGTATGAACATTTCCCCTAGAGTGACACTAGGGTTGAGAGTTCTTGTTGGTAACCTTGTGAGTGAGTGACACACCACGACCGTTAGACAAAGTTAGGTTGGAGAGGATTGAGAGAGTGAGTCGAGAGGTACAGGAGCGTCCCCTTTCCCCTCCAACGTGATAGATTCTACCTCCGTTCCTCGAGTTCTTTGAGGCCATAATAGAGTGAATGGTCTAAGGGATGACCCTCCACTGGGGCTTAGTTGCGCGTGCAATGGAGTGAAGCGTTGAGGTGATCTTAGTATCTAGGGCGTAATTGTGGTTAGGGACCTTCCACCTGGACCAAAGTGTTAGGTCTATAATTAGGAAGAGATTTATCACTTGGAATCTCTAGAGCTCATTGCAACTCTATTCGAGTGCGAGGTTGAGAGGTTATCTAATCTCTCCTCCGGGACATGTCTAGAGTTAGGCATAGTTGACCTTAGATTTGGGACTATGTATTTAAGGATTTTCATGACTCACCATTGCATTGATTAGGAAGCATAATAGAGGGTTCTTGCACTTGAAACAATTTTCCTAGGCGGAGCATTATCCGAGTACCCCATCTTTATCGATTGCCTTACCTCCTCCTTTACTCGTGCTCTCTTACTTGTTGTTTTTACTTTTGAGAATTGAATCATTATCACACTTATCACTACTGATTTTTTCACATAGCTAAGAAGCGGATTAAGTGTTTTTATTCCCTACTCCCTGTGGATTCGATACCCGCTCATCCGGGATTATTACTTCGACAAACCCGTGCACTTGCGGGATATACGCAAGGGGACCTTGTCAGTTTTCATGAGCATGCTCTTGTTGCCAATAAAGGTTCACCTTAGGGTTGAGAGTTTAATTCTTAGTTTTTGGAGGTTGTAAACATTGGATTTTATCATGCTCTAGTTTTTCATGACCCGTTTGCTTTTTGTGCACATTTCTCACTCATTAGACCTATGATTACTCTAGTTCATTATATTGCTGTCGGTGAAGAAGATGATGCTAATGGATTGACTAGTGCTAGGACGAATGATGGTCATGCTAGAGATGCCTGAGGGGTCCGAGGTCTCGTAACGAATGGTGATGTCTCATCTCGCTCTAATAACTACTATAGAATGTCGAGACGGGACATCACCTCCACGTGGTTCATGGCCTGTAGTGCACAAACCTTGACTATATCATTATGCAGCACTCTCAAGCCTCATAAAATGATCATGGGCTCGAGGTAGAGAGAAGATACACACCAGAGGTGGCTCCTGTGCTGGGAGAGGCGCATCTGTATCCATCTGCGCGGGCTGATGCTCGCGGACTTGCTGAGAATCCTCTGTATTCTCATCTCCTCCCTCTGCTAACTCTGGAGCAGGTGTAGCCAATATATACACACTAATACTATATATGTGCACCAATCCCATCAATCTCAGTGTATCCGGGCCTAATGGTGAAGAGATTGTCGTCTTTTCAGTACCACGAATGGCGTCAAGCAGACCCATGCCCAGGATAAGTTTGGTAATGTACGAGCCTGAGAAAATGACACCCACTCTGGCATACTGCCCCTTGCTGATGTAAGTACTCAGCTAAAATATGTCCCAAATGAAGCAGCTGTCGATGCACCATCGAATACAAATATAATAACTCATGCCGACTCAGGACTCCCGTGCTATCACCACGGCCGTTCACCGACAGGCTCAAGATGGCATGCAGATAATGGTAGGCCGGTCGGGAAAGGCACGTGGCCTTGAACACTCTAGGCTCATACTGCCCCTGGCCACACAGAGTGTTGTATGCTCTCTGAGGAGTCAAACCTGGATAATCTGTTGATAGTCGATCATACTCCTCACTGTTGGTGAATGTCTCCTCATACAGTCCCGACCGGGTCAAAAACTGTGTCACGCTCATGCTGTAGTGATGTCTGAGTGCTCTAAATTGTATAGCATCGATACTGTCAAATCTAGCATAAGATCGGTCGAACTCGAATGATGATAGCACCTCAAGTGTAAGAGTACAAATGGCAGGCTCTCCAAACAACAATAATTGCCTCCAACCTCTTACTGAGATGAGATCCTTAACCTCATCAGCAAACTCGTCTCCCACCTGTATCTCCCGCCATATGCTCATGTCTAGGAAGTGAGACTGTTTGAACCTAAGCTTTGACAACCTCTCAAATCGGACCTGGTGCTCGGGGACAGTGAATCCCATATTCTCTGCCTCATGGGTGGCTCACACAGGCGCTTGTCAGCTTGCTTCTTCAATCGGGGTGCCATATCTGCACAAATTAAAAAAGAATTGATCAAAGAAACTCACAAAATAATACTGTAGAAATCCACACGGTCGTGTGGAAATTCCGCACACCCGTGTGGATCCATGAGTCGTGAAAACTGCAAGGCCGCGCATCACAAAACCAAAAATACACCTTAATATTGTTTCTAACTTCATTCTAAGCATGCACAAACCATATAAACATAGAAACAAAGCAACATTTATCATTTTAATCGATTAAAATCAAGTGTGGTGACAAAAAGAAGAAATGAGAGTTTACTGACAAGCTGAACATGCAAACTTTCAAAATCGTCTGGAAAGTCGAGTAAAACTCCTCTAAATCAACAGTGCGAGGTCGGAAGTGTAATGGAGAGTGTTTTCTGAGTGACTGGGAGTGCAAGAATGAAGAAAACTGAAAATATTTTAAAGAAAACCTGTGGCTCTTGCATTTTCGCACATTCAGACGGGCGTGTGGAAACTACCCACGCCCGTGTGACTCTACAGGAGAGACCCACAGGGGCCGACACATGCCCCTGTGTGCTCTCAAGAAAATAACTAAATTCTTCTAAACACACCCACACTAGCATGTGGAAATTTCCCAAGCCTGTGTGACCGACCCACAGGAACAGAAGTGCGCCCCTGTGGCTTCTTTATCCAACCCGAGAAAATTTTCACACAGGCGTGGACCTTCACAGGCCCAGCCACAGGGACACACACACGCCCCTCTGTATTCTTGGGATGGAGGAAAGCTCTACTGCAGAGATCCACACGTGCGTGTGGAAATTACCCATGCCCGTGTGTTTGTCACAGGATCATCCACAGGGGCGAGCCCACACCCCTATGTCTTCTCGGGAAAAAAACCTCTAAGTCTCTGTAGGAATACACACACCCGTGTTGAAATTACCCACCGGTGTGTGACCATCACAAGGTCATTCACAGGGGCGAGCCCACGCCCTTATGTCCTCTCGGGATGAGCTCTCAGTAGAGACCCATGGCCGTGTGGAAATTCTGCATTGCCGTGCATTTTCTCTGGATGACTTCACCAGAGCCTGTCCTATTATGCGAAATATACCAGGGAAAAACATGGAAAACTCACTCAAATGACCAATAACTTCGCCATACACATTTTAAGCACATGAAAACACCAAATAATCCATAATAAAATCATAGCAAAAGCATCAAAAAGATCTAGACACCAACACTCAAAGCCTTATTTAATGCAAAAACTAACTAAAAATTAGAAAAACAATAAAAACTTGGGTTGCCTCCCAAGAAGCACTTATTTAACGTCACTTAGCTTGACGTACCTTGTCTTACCTCACGGGGGCTCATAGATGAAGGTTTTCCTCTTACCCATGATTTGGAAGCACGATGAACATAGTCTTTTGAAGGTAGAGGGAGAGTTATCGAGTTTATTACCATATGAGGGTTCGTCACTCTTGTTCCGTTCTTGTGCATCCCCAACAGACTTGGGGCATTTCTTGTGGTGTCTCCTTGCTCGCTTCATCCTCTGGAGCACCTTCTTCACAATCCCCGGGGTAGATGGTACTTTCTACTCTAGACCAAGTATCATTACTTCTTCCTCCTCCACTTCTTGGTCTAGCAACCACTCATACGAGTCCGGATTCAACATTTCCTACACATATTCATCGATTAGTTCATCAATAGTGTCAAGAAAATAGAGAGTATCATCAAAGTCAAGAGAATGTCACATGGCTTCTGTGAGGCAGTAGGTCAACTTGTCGTCGCCCACCCTTAATGTTAACTCCCCACCGTCCATGTTGATCAGTGCCTTGGAAGCACGCAAGAATAGCCTCCCAAGTATCAAAGGAACATCCGCATCGTTATCGATGTCCAACACTACGAAATCTACAGCAAATATATACTTGTCAACTTCAATAAGCATGTCTTCAATGATGCCCCTCGGATGTCTCACCGTTCGGTCTGCCAATTGTAATGTCATCTGAGTGGGCCTAGGCTATCCCAAGCCTAGCTTCTGAAAGAAAGAATATGGCATGACGTTCATACTAGCCCCTGAATCTGCCAATGCAATTTCTTCACCCAAATTGCCAATACCACCGAATAGGAGGCATCTAGGATCACCGATGCACTCTCTTCCAACTTCCTCTTGTTGGTCAAAAGATCTTTCAAGAAATTAGCATACCGAGGCATTTGAGACAATGTCTAGATAAAAGAAATGTTGATATGCAATTGCTTGAATAGACCTACAAACTTCTTGTATTGCTCATCATTTTGGTCATCCTTCAATCTCAAAGGATAAGGGATTCTTGGCTTGAAAGGTTGGGGTAACACCTCCTTCTCCTTGTTTGCTCTTTCCTCAACCTCCATGAGCTCGGGTGCTTCAGCATTAGTCTTTTCACTTGGAAGCCTACCCTCAACCTCCCGACCATTTCTCAAAGTGATCGCCTTCACATGTTCTCGTAGATTGGTCTCGGTGTTACTTGGCAAGCTTCCTTGTTGTCTCTCCGATTGAGACTTCACAATTTGCCCCACTTGATTCTCTAAATTGTGCAATGAAGCGGTGTGGTTGCAAAGTATAGCCTCAACTGATTGAAACCGTATATCCGATGATTGCACAAATTTGGTCAAGGCTTTCTCTAAGTCGGTCATCTGGGTCTCCAAGCCTGAAACTCTATTCTCCAGGTTTGGGGCTTGTTGTTGTTTAAAACCTGGTGGTGCTATAGCCTTTTGCTGTCCTTGGTTACTCCATGAGAAATTGGGGTGGTTCCTCCACCCTTGGTTGTAGGTATTGCTACAAAGTCTACTTGTTCAGTCGGGGCTAAAGTAGCAATCGAAATAGGACAATCAGACTGCATATGTGAACCCCCACAACCATCACAACTCGTGATAGCGGCCACCCTCAGTAAAGTCAATGTATCCAATTTCTTGCTCAATGCTTCTACTTGGGCTGCCAAAGATGTAACCACATCTATCTCATGGAGTCCGGCCACTTTCTTCCTTTCCCTTGCATTCCATTGGTAGTTATTCATGGCCATTTCTTCTACCAACTGTCGGGCTTCATCAAGGATCTTGCTCCCCATTTTACCTCCTACGGTGGTATCTAGAAGTTTTCTTGTTCTTAGATTCAACCCATTGTAAAAAGTTTGAATGATCATCCATTCGAGAAATCCGTGTTGTGGATACTTCCTCAAGAGATCCTTGAATAAATCCCACGTCTCAAACAAGGATTCAAGCTCCATCTGAACAAACGATGATATCTCATTACAAAGCTTTACCGACTTTCCTGGAGAGAAGTATCTTGCAAGAAAAGCTTCGACCATCTCATTCCAAGTCGTGATGGATGCTTTTGGTAAGTAATCAAGCCACTGCTTGGCTCTTCCTTTGAGAGAGATTGGGAAAGCCCTCAATCTGATAGCATCATCTAAAACTCCATTGATCTTCAGCATGTCATAAACTTCCAAGAAGTTTTCGATGTGATTGTTTGGATCCTCATCAGCCAAAATATTGAACTAAGCTGACTACTGAATCATCTGGATAAATGCCGGGTTTAGCTCAAAATTTGGAGTTGTAATTAGGGGTCGCACAATACTAGATTGTGTGCCCAAAATTGAGGATATGGCATAGTCAGAAAGTATTCTCTGTTGTTCATTCTGCTCTGCCATATTGTCTGATCATTCAACTTCTATTTCATCTTGATTGGACGGTTCTTGCATAAGTTCTTTACCGCTTCTTCTGAGTGTACATTTAAGTTCAGGATCATCTTTAATGAATATCAAAGTGTTCCCTCGGGTAATAACTTGGAGTTACACCAAAACAAAGAAAACAAATCATAACGATGATAGAATAAGGAGATGTGAAATAAAATGAATAAATTACTAAGATAACAAGGTGCAAAATTTCTCTAAATCCCTATTCCCCGGCAGCGGCGCCAAAAACTTGACAAACCCCTTGCGTGTGACTTGCAAGTGCACGGGTTTGTCAAAGTAATAAATCCCAGGTGAGTGGGTATCGTATCTACAGGGAGTAGGGATTAAAAACAGCAAGATTGCAACTTTACCAAGCGAAGATTAAACAATGATTGTGTTGATAAGATGTAATGTAGACAAAAATAAAAGAAATAAGAAAGAGAGGCACAAATAAGTGAGAGGAAAGGCAATCAATATAAAGTGGGGTACTTGGATATTGTTATGCCTAGGATTATCGCTTCAAGTGCAAAACCAACTATTATGCTTCCTAACTAATGCTCAATGAGTCACGGACATCCTAAGATACACGGTCCCAAAATTAGGGTCAACCGTGACTAACTTTACACTATACCCTTGGGGAGAAATCGATCAGCCTCAACACTTCACACTATGTAAAGTTTCAAGATGCTCTAGGGATTCCATGTGATAAACCCTATTCCTATATGTAGACCTAACCCTTTCGTCCAGGCGAAAGGCCTCTAGTTACAATTAAGCCCGAAATACTAAGGATTACTTCAACGCTTCAGTTTGTCTCTCACGCAACTAATCCCCAGCGGAGTTTCTCTCTTAGTACTTCACTCTATTTTGACCACAAAAATCTCTAGGAAATTGAGGTAGGATAAATCACACTGGAGGGGAAAGGGATACTCCGCTATCTCTTGACTTACCCAATCGATCATCTCCAATCTTGTTTTGTTTATCCCTCATGTTGTGTCACTCACTCACAAGGATTACCAATGTGAACTCTCAACCGTAGTGTCATTCTAAGGGAGAAATCATTCAACAAGCATTAAAGATTGGAACTTAATTAAAACATCAATTAAAGAAAGCATAATAAAAGGTTAATCAAACAAATACATCCTAGAGTTTACAAATCCAAGTACCCACTCGGGATTTAGCTCTCCATGGAGCAAGATACAATCAATAGTAAAATCAAAAGTAAAAACAAGTAATCTATAGGAAAACGCCCTCGGTAGTCATGTCGATGGTCTTGTGGAGTAGCCGCGTCCTCTCCAAAGGTTCCCTCGTCAAGCCTAGGGCACACCTCACCGGATTGGTGCTGACGAAAGCTCTCCTAATAGCTATCTTCCAAGAGAAACACGGTGTCAAAGCCATAGAACCACTCCAAAAGTCTTACCAATACCTCTCTAAACCCTAGTTGCAAGCCTCTCAAGAGTTGGAGAAAAGATGGAAAGAAGAATCCTGAAATCGGGCTGAATCGCAGCTTTAAATAGGCTAGAATTAGGCATCCACACTGCCCTATGGATTTTCCACACGCCCCTGTGGAAATTCCACACGGGCGTATAGATTCTCGGGAATTCTGGTTTTCTACGGGCTGTAAACAGTAACTGCTGCAGTGATTTCCTACGTTGACCTGTTACAGTACCGACAAAAAACACTCCCGATTCACACTTTTCATTGAGGCAATATAAACTAGCACATATTTATGCGCTAGATCGCATCGCTTCTTGAATAAAAGGCCTCATTGGTGAAGATCTTGATGTCATTGCACAAGTCGGGATACGCAAATGTGACTGTCTTCATGCCCATCCAACTCATTGTAATTGCTTGAATACATGGAGGTTGGCACACATTCTTGAATCTTTGAGCCCAACTTGTGTCTTCGCATTTGTTCCTTCCATGATTTCATGAAATAGTGCATTCACGATCTACATTGGCTTCTTTCTTACATATTTGGCTCCACAACCCTACATGCATCAAAGTAACACAAATACACATGTATTAGCGCTAAAACCTGATAAAAGTAATGCTCAACGTAAGAAAAGAATACTTTGCATTACTAATACACAAACACTTATCAGTTACAAACAATTTATGGGTGTCTAAATTATGCAAAAATATAAGCATGGAAGTATGCACTTAATACTAAAATTGGTCCGTTATACCATAAGTGTATGGGTCATCAAGTAATACCTCATGGGTGAGCATGCGGGTCACACTTCCCCAGGAACGCCAAAAGGCTTACATTACTTCTTTTTCACTTAATCAATAGTCTAATCATTTACGCTCTTTCTTTAGTTCTTATTATACAACACTATTAAACAATACAATTGGAAAAAACATTAAGCACACTTAGAAGGAGTTGGAAATATGAACTATAATCATCTTGATTATTAATTATGATAGGCGTTAAGTGTCAATCCTATTCCAGGTTTGAATTGAGGAATTCGAAGGCCTACTAGCCCCAATAAGCCATGGCGACTAGGTCTAAACCACTATGAACTTAAGATGCAATCTCTTCAATCCCAGCCTCCTAGGTTTGCCTTAAGAGCGGGAATCCCACAAGAAAAGACCAATTAGACCCTAAACCTACGGGACAATCCAAAAACCTAGCTATGCCTAACCTTTTAGAACATACATAAATCTATCACGGCATGGGTGCCATCAATATGGGGCCATATCCTCCTTATCCACATCAACATGTAATAATCAATTAAGAACATGCAATGATTATGAAAACTAGAACAATTTATATTAATCAAACAAGATTCATAAATAATAACCGAGTGACCTAGACATACAATTCCCTTCGAATTACGTTCTTATGGATCATACAAAACAAAGCACCAAAGCACAAGAGGACTACAAGTCCAAATAAAGAATAAATAGGCATTTAATATATTCCTAGACTAACTCTCTCCAATAGTTCTCTGAAGATGGGGATTAGAGGATCCCAAGATTGTCCGATGACGTGTGTCACTCACACCCCGCTGTTGATGATCTTTGAAAATGCCTGTCATGTGTGATCTTCTCCGATGATGCTCGTCGATGTATTCTTGAGAAATCCACTAGAATTTATTGCAATATGGAAGAAACATCATCTTTCGTAGCTCAAATCTCCAGAAATCCGGCCGTCCTATGTTCTTCAACAAAAGAGTCTCCTTAAATTTAGAGAACACTGGATTATTTATAGTAATCAACTCCACCATAGCCTCATCATGGGCGTTATGATGGCCATTATAAGTAAGTTATTGCTTGGATTCCAAGTCCCATCCTTGAATAATCTTTGGGCATTATGCGTCATGATAATGGCCGTTATTGACTTCAAAACAGTTGTTGTGAGGCCTTTATGGCTTCCATATTGCTACCAATGAACTCATGCTGCCACGGCTTTATAACAATAATGGTGAGTGTAGACAATGGGCATTGTGTGTTTCCATAACGCCCATTGTGAACCATGGTGTAGCTTTGATTTAACAACTTGCTTTATTTTACTTCAAAACATCCTCGAATTAGATTTTTCCCTTCCTAAAATAGCAATAAAGGTCATTGTGAATAAAAGAATGAAATTTCATTCTAATGAGATGCTAAACATGTACAATTTCATGCTAGATATAGCGTAAATGATATAAAAAATATGATAAGTTTAGCACTTATCATGCAATGTAAATGATCTGCCTAATTTGGTAGTTCAACCAATTGTACAAAATTTGCAATCTCATCCTTAAACTAAATCCATGATGCGGGCACCGCTTAAGAAGGTCCTTGAATCATTCATGTGCCTTGAACAGTGTTTCTGATTCTCCTTGCTTAAATGTTGAGATCTCCTGCTTCATCTTCGTTGCTTTGCTTGGTGGGAAGTATCATCCAAAGAATTTCTCCACTAAGTCATTTGATAAGTGGTTGTGTATTAGTAATATGAAGTATTCTTTTCTAATAATGAGCATTACTTTTCTTAAATTTTAACGCTCATACATGTGTATTTGTGTTACTTTTGTATATATAGGGTTGTGGAGATAAGTATGGAAGAAAGAAGCCAAAGTAGATCGTGAATGCATGTTGTTGATGAAATCTTAGAGTGAACAAACGCGAAGACACAAGTTGTGCTCAAAGACACGTGAGTGTGTGCCAACCTCAGTTGTACTCGAGTGAACATGTAAAGTGGATGGGCACAAAGGCAGTCACACTCATGTGTTTGGACTTGTGCAAAGCTAGCAAGATTGTCATCAAATGTGATTTTGTTGAACAAGCAACGCGATCTACAGCATGAATGTGTGCCCATTCATGTGGCCTCGTTGAAAAGTGTGGATTCAGGAGTATTTTTCTGGAGTACTATAGCAGAACTATAGAAAATCAATATAGCAAAGTTACTGTAGCAGTCACTATTCACATGCCGCAGAAAATCATTTCCTGCAAATCCACACGGGCGTGTGGAATTTCCACACGCCCCTATGGATGCCCAAATCATTTCCACACGGACGAGGGAACCTTTGGGGAAGACGCGCCTACTCCATAAGACCATTAACACAGACACCAAGGGGGTTTTACTTATAGATTGCATGCTTTTACTTTCGATTTCATTGTTGATTGTATCTTGCTCCATGGAGAGCTAAACCCCTAGTGGGTACTTGGACTTATAATCCCTATGATGATATTGATTCTTTGACCTTTATATTATGTTTCTTTAATTGATGCATTTAATTGAGTTCCAATCTTGAATGCTTGTTGAATGGTTTTTCCCTTAGAGTGACACTAGGGTTGAGAGCCTACATTGGTAATCCTTGTGAGTAAGTGACACACCATGAGGGTTAGACAAAGCAAGATTGGAGAGGGTCGAGAGGATGAGTCGAGAGGTAGTGGAATGTCCCCTTTCCCCTTCTATGTGATTTATCCTACCTCCATGTTCCAAGAGTTCTTTGTCGTCATAATAGAGTGAAGTGTTAAGAGAGGAACTCAGCTGGGGTTTAGTTGTGCAAGCAACATAGTGAAGCATTGAAGTAATCCTTATTGCTGTGGCTTAATTATGACTAGGGGCCTTTTGCCTGGACCAAAGGGTTAGATCTATGTTAGGGAATAGGGTTTGTCACATGGAGTCCCCAGAGCTTTAAGCAACTTTACACATTGTGAGGTGTTGATACTGAGTAATTTCTCCGTCGGGGCATACTGTAGGGTTAGTCACGGTTGACCTTAGGTTTGGGACCGTGTATTCTATGATTTCCATGACTCATTAAGCATCAGTTAGGAGACATAATAGTTGGTTTTTCACTTGAAGGAATTGTCCTACGGGGAGCAATGTCTGGGTACCCCACTTTCTATCGATTGCCTTTTCTTTCATTTTTATAGCGTCTCTCTTCCGTCTTTTATTTTCTTTATTTCCATTTTCATTGACTTCGTTCACACAACTATCAATTCATCTTCATTCTAGTTAAATAGCAATCTTGGTGTTTCTGATAACTATTTCCTATGGATACGACTACCCACTCACCAGGGAATTATTACTTTGACAAACACGTGCACTTGCAGTACACATGCAAAAGGGCATTTGTCATCATTTCATGTCTTGATCGAGCTTGGCGCTAGGGAAGTAAGTCACTAGTATGTCGAGCCTCTCAAACTAAAAGGAAAGAGTTGCAATCTAATCACATCATTTGTCACTGTGCACATCTTGAATATTGAATTATCCCAATAGTGCTAGCTTTGATTTTGAAGTCGTTAGCTACTATTGCTGGGGCTTGCACATTGAATTTTTCCCCTATAAACTATGTCCTCTCATACTCTGAAAGTGTTCTTCATTGTTTAGCCATGGTTGCAAATCCTCACCATCCCAACTCTAGGCATGCTGACTCAAGTGTCCAGTCTGACCACACTGAAAGCACTTATAAGGAGCTAGACACTATCCTTTATGAGACATACCATAATTCTGACACCGCTTACTGGCTTCATAACCTCTGACACCAGGAGTACAATCAGAACATGTGAATCTCTGTTGATCACTATTCTATGATGGTGAAGGTCTAATAGGGCTTCATACAGAAGTACCATTAGAAGAACATTCACTTCAGCTCTTCTTGGAAGGCTGACCCATCTCTAGGCTTTTTCTCTTAGCCATGTTCTTCCAAACTTGCTTGCCTTTTTTAACCAACTGTTTGGCCGTTAAGGTTAATTATATTACCTCCTTGAAACATTGCTTACCTGAAACTGCCATCCTTTCTCTAATGCCCAGATTCAAACCAACTTCAAATTTAGAATGAAGGACTTCTTTAGTAGGCTCTAATTCTGGAACAAAATTGGTCAAATCCTTCAACTCTGACTCATATTATGCAATTGTCATGTTCCTATGAACTAACCTCATGAACTCATACATCATCTGATCATGGTGGAACCAGGTGTAGTACTCATCATCAATTCATTCAATAAATCTAACAAAGTCACTAAAGGATCTTCTCTTCAAACTCTCCCACCAAATTTGCGCTCTGCTCTCTAACAATCTAGTAGCAACCCTGAGTCTCATCTGAGTACTCAGACCCATATCATCAAAATTGGTAATCACCCTCTTGATCTACTTCTTAGAAATCATGGCATCACTTGTGAAATCAAAGAAACCATATCTCAGCTTTCGGGCTTCCTTTAAGAGTTTAGACAAGGGCTAGGGTCTGACTGGATCCACTGTCCTTTACTGGTGCATGTTGAACTACTGGTCACTATGGTGGCACTAGTACAGGTCATGGGATGGTTTGAGCGTGTTCTCCAAAGATCCTCTAGTACTCCAAGAATTCCTGATACTCCTTATATGTAGTTTACTTTACCGTGGTAGCCCAATGTGCCCTAAAGGCTTCCAATGTTTCAGGAGTTAGATAAGAACCAGGCATTGGAGAAGCTCCTTGAACCTTAGGGGCATGCATTAAAGGTTCCACAGTAGGATCATGCTCTGAAATGGCCTCCTCCCTAGGTGGTTATGGAAATGAGGTGTCACGCCTTGACCCTAGTCGAGCACGTGGCAATAGCCACAACAACAAGGAGTGGAGCTTACAGCGCCCCACCTCCTAGTCGCCGTAAGGCTTAAAACAACCCTGATAACACAACTATCTAAAGAAGAAGCAAATAATAACAATAGAATCAGCTAGGGTTTCAAATAGAACCAGAAAGTACAAGTACAAGTACAAATACAAGAACAATACACAAAAATCAAGCCTAGTGGATCCATAAAGTTTACATGCACACTGCAACTAACATAGACAAGAAGAAAAGGTAATTCAGTCTACTGCTTGCCCAGCATAACCCACTCCAACGTCACAGCCTGAGAAAGAAGAATGGAGAGTACTGAGTAACAGATGTTACTCAGTGAGTGGTGGCAGCATAGATATAACAGAGTAGTAAAGCATTCCAAATAGTAATTACCATAATAATAATAACATATAAAAGTAGTTCCAGGTATTCAACATATTAACAATTAACACAATAATTTGTAAATAGTACATGTAAGTAACAGGTTATCCGGAAATATTAATTATTGTGAGAGACTGCCCTCCTAAGAGTAACAGTTGGGCTTCGCCCTATCATCATAACCAAAATAACATATTCTGCACAACTGAACGGTAAAACCAATCTAAAATCATTGGCCCAAAAATTCTCACCGACTTACCCGCCATCGCGACTAGGTTGAGAGCCATGAAGGTATTCATAACCTTGACATTGGCCACTGATATCCCTGTGTGGTGATCCCGGGTTTCTCACATATAAGAACCCCTCTATCAATGGCTCGTGCACCTCTTAACCTGGGTAAACTCAGGGTTGACCACGCTGCCTCCCATTAGGCCAGACCGTGGAACCCCACACTGTAGTGTCAGACTAAAGTCCACTGTCACTATCAAAAATAAATGCCACAATGCAATTCTTTCCGATTCCAGCTCAAGGAAACCAACATACGAGATACTTGAATACAAAAATGCACATCAAACAATATTTCAATTGTATGTAAATACATACTATACATGTAAACATGCTTCTTCCAAGATAAATATGTATAAATATACTAGAATCATTTTGCCAAATACCTCATTACTCAAAATATCTCTATATATACATATATATCGAATGAAATCTGATCCATCATCAAATTTACGTTATAAAACACATTAAGAAATACTATAATACTCTTATTAAATCTATGCAATTACAAATTGAACCACTCATTGATCCAGTCGTCTCACCTTGATATGCGCTTACAGGTCGGCAATTTTCTTCATGTGGAAGGAAGCTTTGCCACCTAGATTCAAACAAGGAATCCAAGAACCAATGAACACAAGAATGGAAACTAGAATGCATGCGAATGCAAGGTTACATGTCGAACATGTAACTCTAGGGTTTTAGGGGAAAAAGACGTCATTTTGGACCCAAACAACCTTAAATCAAAGTAAAACTAGTTCCAATGGATTTCAAATAAGAAGGTCTTCGATTTGGACCAAAGAAATATAAGAAAAGGCCAAGGTTTTCTGGTGCTACAGTAATTTCTTTGCTACAATGCTGCTGCAGTAAACCCGGCCCTTGAACAATGATTTCTTGCCGATTTACAACATCAAATCTTGAAATTTCTTTACAAACATACAATCAAATGAATAACAACAACACTGGCTTCGATTTGAGCCCAAAAACAACTCAAACTAAGGTTTATTTCTAGGGTTTCAAAGATTGTCGAAAACATTTAAATATGAAGAAAATAAAAAGCCTTGGATCAAAGCTATACCAAGCTCTGGAGAATGAGAAGAAGAAAGTAGAGGTGTTGATTCACCGAAGAAGCTCGTCGAAATTATTTTTTTCTATATTAGGTGTTCAGTGGAATGGAAGAAAGAAAGGAAGAAAGAAAATAAGAAGAAGAAGAAGAAGAAGAAGAAGAAGAAGAAGAAGAAGAAGAAAAAATGAGAGAAGGGATAAGGAAGTGACGTTGGCTTCTTATCCTCTCATTTTTCAGATTTTCAAATTCCGTTTTTTTAAAAAAAAAAGAAAATTACCAAAATGCCCTTATAATAGAAAATAAAAAGGAATGAGTCCAAATGACCTTTTTGCCCCTAGTTTTTGCTAGTTTTCACACACAACCTAGTGTGCAATCATGCAAGGATGCCACTAGTGCAAAATGACCATTTTACCCCTAATGCATGCACAAAAATAAAAAAAAAAGGCCAGAGGTCAAAAATCAAGACAGGGTACCACATGAGGGCAGATAGTACTCCTCGCCTCTCCTCTCGTTAAACTCAAGGTGTAGTAACAACAGGGTGTGTAACTCTCCCATGGTGCATGCATGAACATTGTGCTAGAATTTTACTGAACGAAAACACAAGATAGCTTTTAGAAACAATTTCTATATGCAACCATGCTATATGATAGACTTTACTAGCATCAAATTTCTGATCCAATTGAGGAACATACTCTATATCTATGTTACACTGTCAAAACCTAAACTAGGGCTCGGATACCACTAAACCTTAAAATTTCTAAGTGTTTGCTTTTGTATAGAGGTTATTGGGTTTTTGTTTTGATTAGAGAAATATTAAATTTCATGTTTTCTATATCTTGTTCTTGATTCTATTTGGAGAGTTTTGAATGTCTTCTTTTAGATGAAGGTTTTCATTGAAACAATGGGCTTTGAATCCTATAGAAATTGTTTATACATCAATTTATTGTGTTTCTTGAAATCCTAGAGGATGAGGGATGTATCCTAAGGAGATTTGTAGAGTATTGACTATATATTACTGTTGCACATCCTTACATTACTGTAGAGCCAAGAGATTGTTTTTGAATACTATAGCAATCAAGTGTTAGTGCATGTCATTTTGGAGTATTTGAAGTTATGGTTTTAATCCTCATCGAGTTGTCATTCCACCATCTTAAGTGCAGATCAAAATTCTTAGCTTTCGGCATCTAATTTGATATTTTTTGTTTATTGCAATTGATTTTATTTTTGTGTTATATTCTTCTATTTCCATATTTGGAATGCTTTCATATTTGTAGGAGGAGAGTCTTTGAGCAAGGGCAAGGCCTTGGAAGGAGCTTGACCACATTTTGTGCTTCATTGTGAGTTAATTTGTGTTGTTGAAACACATTATTGAGTAGGGTTTAAATGATAACTAATAGGAGTATTTACACTTGTGAATGATTTTAATCTTGAAGTTATATGACTCATGTTTGATTAATATATTTTGATCCTTGTTCTCTGTGAAAGGAAAGATTGTATTATTGAAAAAGCGACACTTCTTGTGTAGGGAAAGCCTTGTGCTCTAATATGCAAATGTTGTGCAAATGATTTCATGTAATTTGATGGTGAGATGTTTTAGTGATTCACTGCAATGGAGGTCACCACACTTAGCCTATAGAGGTACCGTGGTTGACCATTATATTACCCATATCCAGAGTTACATAGAGAGCCTGAATGGGATAAATGCTGATTGAGACACCCAAGGTCACCACATAAGGTTCTCAGAGGCCAACGCCAAGGTAACTATCTAGTTGATTATATTTTATTTAAAACTAACCTTGGCGGATTCAAAACCCTAGTTGTGGGCACAATTAGGGTGAACATGCTATAAGGACAACCCAATGAGTTTTAAAAAAAAATGTTTTATTGGTAAAATATGTATTCTCAAAATGATTATCTTTTCAATAGTGATTATACTTTATTTTAAGGTATTAGTTTATTGGTTATTTTTTGTCACTAAAATCATACTTATTGGTTTCATTTTGATCATATTTGAACTATGTGGCTTATTCACTCAATGAGTAATAGCATTATTCATCACTCTTTTTTTTCCCTCCTCAAGTGGAGTAGTATGTGTGGCCTTTTCCCTTTGCTTGGTAGCTGCCTGTGTGTATTGTTTGGAGTTGTAGGCCGGTACACATCATTTGGAGTAGTTGTTTATTGTACATCATTGTGTAGACTAGATCCATTAGGTTGTATGTTTGAGATATATATATCAATTCATGTACTCATATTTTTGTTCTATGAATATATCTATGGTGTTTTTTTTCAAGAATTATTTTGGTTTGGTGTATTTCCTAGCTGTAATTGAATATATTGTGTCATGTCTCTCATTGAAAGATGTTAGGTTTGCTCATGTAATTGAATATAGGTTTTATCATGTTTTCCTAGCTGTAACTGATGGTGTTATATGTTATAATATGTATAAATAAGCACTTATCAGATAAATAACAAGAAAATGGGCAAGAGATATATACAAAAGAAAAATTCTCAATATGCATAAGAAGATATGTTATAGTATGTATAAAAAAGCACTTATTAGATAAGTAACAAGAAAAAAGGGAAGAGATACAAAGGAAAGAAAACCCTAAATCTATATGCAGTGTAACCCTATTAGAGGCTTCGACTGACTCAAAAATGAGTCCAAGAGATTCCAAAGAATTTCCATACATATTAACTCTATTCCAAGACAAAAAAAAAAGAGAGAAATAGGAAGGATTTCAAGCTAACCAAGATTTCAAGCAAAAGAAAGTTTCATGGTTTTCATCAAGATTTGAAGAGAAGAAAGGTTGCACTTCTACTATCTAATAACAATGAAATGGATAATAACAAGGTTCCCTATGCTCATTAGCCCTAGATCGAGCATTCAAGATTAAACTACAAGAAAAGTGGGGAGGAGGAAGATTGCTCAATTTGTTAGAAACAAGAAGAAGGAGAAGACGAAGGAGAAGAAGAAAGAGAAGAAGAAGAAGAAGAAGAAGAAGAAGAAGAAGAAGAAGAAGATGATGATGATGATGATGATGATGATGATGATGATGATGGTTGAGCCTTCTACACAAGGGTGATGAGGGAGATCCCAAAAAGGTTTCTCTCATCCATAGGAAGGAAATGAAGATGGATGACAGAAAAGGGAAGAAGAAGTAAGAAAGGTGTTTAGGGTAGACAAAAGAACAAATCACCACTAGCCTCTGGCCTAAAAGACCAAGAATCACTTGGGTTGGGCCCGAGCTGTGCGGCTGGGTGTGTTGTTGTGCTAGTGTACAATAGCCGCACACCCTCTAGATGTTGTCTTCTGCTCCCCCTCAGCTTCCCGAAATGACTAGCGACGCTAGCAAAGGGTTTTCCATGGGCCCACTCACCCAACAACAGGTTAAAGGCTCAATGGAATGGCCAAGTACAATAATAATTTACTTATTTAGAGCAAAAAAACAATATGGGCAAGTATGGATCAAATTAAAGCTTTTTTAATTAAGTTAAAAAGATTCCAAACAGTTATACATTTGGAAACATGGCCTTCTTCATGGTCGTGATGATAAATTTCAATGTACGTGGGTGTGTATGATGGATTAGAAACATTTTACCTAATTCTTTTGAGTACATGGCCATGTTTAAGGGATACATGTTGGTGTTATTTTAAACTTTATCTATCATATGATTTGTTCGAATAATCTCGATGTTTTAAAGCAACACAGCCTAATACACGACCATCTTCTTGCTTGTGTTTGGAGCATTTTCATACTATAAAAGATAGAATTTGGGCAGAATTCAAAGAGCTTTTGTGGGGACTATTTGAGGAGTTATTTAGAGAGTCTTCAGGGATATAATTATATGACTTAAAGCTGTAGAGACAACAAAAGAAGATGCACTTGAAATGGATTTCTATCGATCTAGAGTAGATTTCGTGAGGGCTAAAAGGAGGTTAAACTCTTACAGTGGCAGGATATGATAAACCCTATGATGGATTTGTGTAATTTGACTTTGTTTAATTGTGTTTATTCTTTAGTTTTTATTGTGATTCAGTTATGTGTGTGCTATTTTTCTTGAATTAATATGTGTTGTTGTCTTAATTCATGTTTGATTTCAGGCAATTGAGATTGAGAAATCCTTTGTATAAATAGATCTACCAAAATGAAAAAGAGTTTCATGCAATGCTAAAGATATGATGGCATTAATCTTCTAGATTGAAATCAAAATATAATAAAACAATTCATAGATTGATTAATTTAACTAAGATTAGTTGTTAATAATCTTGAGAAAGATATTAACATATCTAAGAAATTTCCACAATCTGATAAACTTTAAACTAAATTGATTATTGGAGTCTTATTTACATTAGAAGTCTTAAGGGATTTCTTATCCGTGTATTAATTCTATTATTGGTTGTATCTTATTTAATTTATCGCTCTAGTAGATTAATTACAATGATTTAGTTTAGTTTATTCTTTTGATTAATATAATTCTTTATAAGAATTTGTCTGTTAGATACTAGAAAGAGAGTTATTATTGATATTTGTAGTTCATGTAGACCTACACTTGGTACTCTTAAACCTTATACTACAAAAGTGATAGGTGTGCTTGCCTTAGTGGTGATGGTTGGGCATTAAGGGGGTGTTTGGATGGCTACCACCCTACCATGACTAAATAAATATTTATTTCAAATATAAGTCATAAATTTAAATATTAAATTATATAATTACAACTATTGATATAATTAACATATATTTCTTAAGTTAGATATTTAACCCTAATAATTAAAGTTAAATGACATTTTTGTCCCTAGTAATATATTTAATTAAATAAAATAAGTACTTTAAATAATTAATTATAATAATTAAAATTTATTAAAAATATTTATAAACAACAGAATTTATTTCTATATATTAAGGGTAGAAAAGTAATTTTACATTATATCTTTTCATTATTTGTTTATTTTTTAATAAATCACTTTTCTACTTTTTCCGATTTCTAATGAGTTACCTTTTCATCCAATTTTTTTTTTCATTCCCATTCCTCTCATTTTTCCCTATTAAGATTATGGTAATCCAAACGCATCCTAAAGATCTAAAAAGATTAGAGGATAGTAGTCTAGCTCTTATAAGAAAGGTACAACATAAGCAAATTTGAAATCAATGTGGAGGTTGTTGAGTTCAAGTTTGTTAACATTAAATATTAGTAGATCTTGAACCCCTCCTCAACTTTAGCAGAAACTTGGTGACTCACCTTGGAAAAGAATTCCCTAGTGCACGTGAACTTCTCAATTTTCTCAGTTGTATAAGCCCTGAGCTCCGCAAAATTGGTAGAATCCTTTCTACTCCAATACGTTTTTTTTGTGAGCGGAAAGCTCTTAGTGTTTGTTTGCATGGGGGTAATGGAATAATAGGGAATAAAGTAATGATAGAGGGGGGAAAGAATGGGTAGGGGATAGTAATGAAAAAGGTGTTTGGTTGGAGGGGTAATTCATTGGGAATGGAAAAAGGAAAAAGTGGGGTTGTGATAAGATTACATTTTTACCCCTTATATAAAGAAATGATAGTTATTTCTAATAATTATTATTTATAAATAAGTACAAAATAAATATTTATTTTATTATTATTAATCAATGTTTAATCCAAAAGTAATTTTAAATAAATATCAATATTATTCTACAATTAAAATTTATCAATGAATTTCAAATGAAATTTATTTTACATAATTATTATGTATATAATAATTACTACATAAATATTTATTTTATTATTATAATTGATGTTTAACTAGAAATTAATTTGAAATAAATATTAATTTAATTCCGTACCTTGTATATTTTAATTGAAATTGAAATGATATATATTGAAATTATAAAATAATTAAAACATAAATATTTATATTTTTATTATTTAATGTTTGGTTAGAAATGATATTTATTTCAAATAATTATTATTTATACATAATAAAAAATAAATATTAACAGTAATTATCTCAAATAACATTTTTACATTTCGTACTTAGAATTTTTTAATTAACTTCTAATAATCTTTATTTTAAATAATTATTATTTATAAAATAATTAAATCATAAATATATATTTCATTATTATTAATTAATGTTTAACAAGGGCATAATAGTAATTTTGTGTTTCACAAGGGCATAATAGTAATTTTGTAGGGGGGAATGAACCATTTCCCCCAATATGGGAGGAATACTTCATTACCTTGTGGGGGTTAATGGTGACCCCCCAAAAAAGCCACCCAAACACATGCATGTGAATGTGTAAGAAATGGTTCCCCCAACGGGGGAACCATTACCCCCATCCAAACACACGCTTAGATATAATTATTAGAAAATTTCAATTCTGACTTAACATGGTTGACCAACTTTTGAACAACTTTCTTTTTAAATCTCAATTTTGTACTTGGAAAAATTATCATAATTATGTGTAGCTAGCAACAACTTAAATTTAGATTTCAATTTGGATAAAGACTTTTTCGCCTTGCACTCCCTTATTTTGGCTTTGTTTAATGAAACCTAGCCATAACCTCTAGATAATATGACCTTTATCTTAACTTTGAGTTTAGTTAACCATGTCTTCAAATGACTAAGCTTTGCTTAATGTTCAAGCCCAAGATGTAAAAGTCCTCCCAGATGTTAGAGAGGAAGCCTCCTTAGATAATAATTATGACACCAAGAGATTGAAGGGCATAACAAGTTGATAAGCTTCTTTTGATTCTCCATTCCGGCCCACACAACACTAGTCAAGGCTCCTTGCTGGTAGTTCTGTTGGGGTTTGACCAACCCAACTTGGGTCCCTTCTCATGTGTGGGTCACATGGGTAAGTAACATAACTCACTTAACTTTCACATATATATTGACAAGGTCCCCTTGCTTATATCCCGCAAGTGCACGGGTTTGTCGAAGTAATAATCTCGGATGAGCGGGGTCGAATCCACAGGGAGTAGGGAGTAAAGACACTTAATTCGATTCTTAGCTATATGGAGCATCAACAAAGATAAGTGTGGTAATGATTCAATTCTCAGAAATTAAAAGCAACAAGTAAGAGAGCAAAAGTAAGGAGGAGGCAAGGCAATCGATAAAGATGGGGTACTCGGATGATGTTTCACCTAGGATAATCGCTTCAAGTGCAAGAACTCTCTATTATGCTTCCTAATCAATGCAATGGTGAGTCGTAGAAATCATTACATACATAGTCCCAAATCTAAGGTCAACTATGCCTAACTCTATACATGTCCCGGAGGAGAAATCGAACAATCGCAACACCTGCACTCGCATAGAGTTGCAATGAGCTCTAGGGATTCCAAGTGATAAATCTCTTCCTAGATTTAGACCCTAACCCTTTGGTCCAGAGTGAAGGTCCCCTAGCCACAATTAAGCCCTTAGATACTAAGATCACCTCAACGCTTCACTCCATTGCACGCGCAACTAGGCCCCCAGTGGAGGTTCATCCCTTAGACCATTCACTCTATTATGGCCGCAAAGAACTCAAGGAACGGAGGTAGAATCTATCACGCCCTGAGGGAAAGGGGACGCACCTGCACCTCCCTCGACTCACCCTCTCAACCCTCTCCAACCTAGCTTTTGTCTAACGCCGTGGTGTGTCACTCACTCACAAGGTTAACAACAAGAACTCTCAACCCTTGTGTCACTCTAGGAGAAATGTTCATACAATCAAGCATTCAAGGTTGGAACTCACAATAAACATCAATTTATTGAAAGCATAATAAAGAAGTTCAATGAAACGAATACATCCTAGGGTTCACAATCACCCAAGTACCCACTAAGGGTTTAGCTCTCCATGGAGCTAAGTACAATCAAAGAAATCGAATGTAAAAGCAATGAATCCATAAAGAAACCCCCTCGATGGTCGTGTCGATGGTCTTGTGAAAAGTCCTCTACTCGTCGTCCAAGGATTCCTTCGTCCGGTATAGGATACGCCACGATCGAAGCTCCCCTACCAACCTTCTTCCTAATGGAATCACGATGTCGGAGCCGTAGAACCTCTCCAAAACCTTGGCCAATACCCCTCGAAACCCTAGCCGAAGCCCTCTCGCAAGTTGGGGAAAAGATGGAGAAAAGAATATAAATAGGGGCTGAATCGGCTTTAAATAGGGCTGAAATCGGCAACTCCACGGGAGTGGACGATACACGCGCCCGTGCGGAATTTCCACACGGGCGTGGATAATTTCCACACGCCCGTGTGGATCCTCTGTTTCTCTGATTTCTCGGCCGGCTATGAACAGTACTGCTACAGTAATAGCTATCATGTTGCTACAGTCTTCGACCTGAATAGCTTCCCAATTCCATACTTTCATCGGGGTAACGCAAACGGCCACACGTTCACGTCTTGAATCACTTGCTTCTTCAATGATATACATGTTGGTGGGGTTCTTGTTCTTATATGCATAGGTCAGAATGCTCGAGTGTGACTGCCTTTGTGCCCCTCCAAATGGATGTGCTCACTCGAATGCGAGGAGGTTGGCACACTCTCTAGCATTTCACACCTGTCCTATGTCTTCGCGTTTGAACTTTAGCAAGATCTCCTCCAAAAATAAGTGCATTATGATCCACATTGGCCTATTTTCCTTCATACTCGGCCTCACAGCCCCTACCCGCGTAGAAGTAACATAAAAACACACATATTAATGTAAAAACCTGAGAAAAGTAATGCTCAACATAAGGAATGAACGCTTCGCATTCATATCGCACAAGCACTTATCAAACTCCTCCACACTTAAGCTTTTGCTTGTCCTCAAGCAAAAATTAAACATTCTGTGCATTAATGAATGAAATATTGAAAGTGCTTGGCCTTAGGTTCACCAAAGTATACAAAAATAGCATTCTACAAGTAAGGAAAATTTCAACACTAAATACGAAAAATCAATGCTCTAGCTAAAAACTTGAATAAAAAAGGACAACAAACCTGAATTTCGTGTAAGTGTGTGAACTCACTCAAAACAACCCAAGTTATACTCCTCAAAGTTCTAAGTACAAGGGACTTATTTATCTACAAAAGTGATAAAAATTTTAAAAGATGGTAGTAGCTTCACACATCCTCTAAGGTAGCCCTTTCCAAAGCGGCCGCTAAGGTGGCTTTCACACTTTCAAGGTGGTAGCTCTTTCTACCCGAGTGGTAGCTTTCACTCATCCTATGAGATAGCTCTTTCTCTCATTAGGGCATAACTAGTATCTGACTTGTGAGAGTAGCTTCATACTTCATAGGTGGTAGCTCTTTCCACCCAACAAATACAAATAAACAATAAAACTATTTTGTTCCTTCTTTTCATTTTTTTTCCATTTTTTTTTAGCAAAAGAATTACCTAACTAGTCCCTTTAACATCAAATATGAGTTTCCAATAGAGTTCAAAGAGTGAGTAGTGCACTAAGTGTAAATCGGCAAAAATTCCTAAAAATTCAAGCAAGAACTAGAGCATGAAAATATTCAATGTTGACAATTCTCCTAGACTTAAGAATACAAACATTGCAACTAAGGTGAACCGCCATTGGCTATGTGAGCATATATCAATCAAGAACAATAGAAAAGATGTGCGCATTATGAAACTCCCCACCACACTTAAGTTGTACATTGTCCTCAATGTACACATGCAAGCTCACTCAAAATATATCATTCAAAAATAGATGTGGGAGAAGCAATTAAAACAATACTCCCCTGACTCCTAGTGTTGCGTTTGATGAAGCTAATTCATTGGGAGTAGTGTTCCAACGGGTTGTGAAGCTCGCACGGCCAAGTATAAAAGACCATCTGCACGCATACACGAGGGGGTTCAGTGAAGCTCAAGAAAAACAAAAATAACTTGAGTGTATAAAAGATGAAGCAATGAATACAACCTCGATAATGCAAAATAACATAAACTCGAAGGAAAATCCTTTTCTCGAGTGAACAAGTCTAAAAAAACAAGAAAAATAAGATAAAGTAAAATGCATGAAAGTAAAAAGAAAGGTCAAGTGTCGGAGTCGCTCTGGGCTCCGCTGCGCCGTCAAGTGGAAGCATATAGTGGGTCCTCCAGTGCTGGGGCCGAGGATGGAGGTGCTGGAGGCATCGGCGGGGACTCAAGAGTCCCTCATCGCAGGACAAAATGATGAGGCAACGTCTCGCTCTAGGATCTGCTGTAATATGTCGAAATGTGCCATAAACTCTGTGTACTGAGTGGCATGCATAGCCCTAATCTCGGCAACCTCGGCTCGGACCACTCCTATAGCATTCTCGAGCCTCTCAAAGCGATCATTGGCTCGAGAAGGTGAAAATATACACACTGAAGGTGGTTCCTCGGCCACTGGAGGTGCCTCGGTCTCCATCGATGCGGACTGAGGCTCCGGGGTGGGCTGAGATGCTCTGGCATCATCACCTTCATCCTCAGCTATCTCTGGGGCTGGTAGGACTAACACAAAAACCCCTATCAGAACCCTGCGGACCATGCCCATCAACCGCGATCGCCTCTAGACCCTGTGGGAGCGGGTACACTCATCTTCTCGGCCCCGTGAATCGAATCCAAGAGACCCATGCCCAAAGACTAATCTCAGAATGTAAGGGCCCAAGAAGATCGCTCCCAATCTAGCATACTGTCCCTGATGTCTGATGTAATCAGCCAAGATGTGCCCTAAATGGATCGGTACACGCTCTACCATCGAGTATAAGTACAGCAACTCCTGACGGCTCAAGACACCAGTACTGTCGCCACGGTCATTCACCGACCTACTCATGATGGCGTGCAAATATCTTTAGGCAGGTCGGGAAAGGCACGTGGCCTTGGACACCCCGCTCTGCATCGATCATGACCACATAACACTCGTAAGCCTCTCAGGGGTCAAGGTTCCGGGATAATCGCAGAGCAACTGTGCATACTCCTCTATAGCTGTGAATGCCTCCTCGTATAGGCCAAGTAGTACGGAAAACTACCTAATGCTCAAGCTATGGTGGCGTCCAAATACTCTGAACTGAATGGTGCCCAAACTGTCAAAGCTCGCATATACTCTATCAAACTCCAACGAGGAGAGCACCTCCAGTGTAAACTCTCGTATGGCTGGCTCTCTAATCGTCAACAACTTCCGCCAACCACCCTCTGAAACAAGGTCCTCAACCTCATCAGCGAACTCATCTCCCTGCTGAAGATCTCGCAGTATAGTCGTGTCCAGGAATCGAGTCTGTCCGAAGCGAAGTCGCGATAAGCGCTCATAACGGACCTGATGTTCGGGAATCACAAATCGCATGCCCTCGGGCTCAGAGGATGACTCACGTGGCCTCTTATCAGCTTGCTTCTTTGACCTAGGTGCCATGATCTGTCAAATTTAAACAAAATTAGTCAAATGAGTTGATAAAACAATACTGCAGAAATCCACACGGTCATGTGGAATTTCCGCACGCCCGTGTGGATTCATGGGGCGTGAGAACCGCACGGCCAGGCATCAACAATCAAAAAATACAACTCAATAATATCTCTAACTTCGTTCTAAACATAAATCATTGTTCCAATTGAAGAAACGAAGCATTATTAACCAGATTAATCAATAGAAATCATGAATTGACGAAGAAGATGAAGAAAATGAATTTACCGACGAGGAGAAGTGAGAAAATAAAGAGCCAGCCGGAAAACTTGCTAAAATCCCACCAAACTAGCGCAATGGACCAGGAGAATGTTGTGAGAGTGTTTTCAAGTGAAAAGGAGTCATGAATAAGGAGAGAAATCATCTCCTTTTTAAACAGAACTCGCGACTTTTGATGTTCTGTGCATCCACACGGGCGTGTGGAAATTCCCCACGCCCGTGCGCCTCACTTCAAAAGCTCCACAGGGCGTATGCACGCCCCTGTGCGCTCTGGGGAAAAACTCTCACTGACTTAGAACGATCTCCCACGGGCATGCGGAAATTATCCACGCCCGTGCGCCAGACCCACAGGGGCAGACGCACGCCCATGTGGCTTCCCAGGACATCCGAGAAAGATATCAAGCCTTCCACACGCCCGTGCGGAAATTCCCCACGGGCGTGGACATTCACAAGCCCAATTCACAGGGGCAGCCGCACGCCCCTGCGTTTTCTCGGGATGGAGGGAGCAACCTGCAGAGTTTCGCACGGGCATGCGGAAATTACCCACGCCCGTGTGTGGTTCACAAGGTCACCCACTGGGGCGAGTCCACGGCCATGTGTGTTCTCGGGAAAATTTTCCCAACTTTGCAGAAAGGCACACGCCCGTGCGGAAATTACCCACGGGCGTGCGCCAGTGGCATGGTCGTCCACAAGGGCAGCCGCACACCCCTGTGGCCTCTCTGGATGAGTTCACAGTACACATCCACGGGCATGCGGAAATTCCCCACGCCCGTGTGTTTTCTCTGGATGACTTAGAAAAACCTGCAGGCTCTGCAGAAATATTCTGAACATGTTGACACACTCAGATCCTGCCCTATTATGCAAAATTTACCAGATAAAAACACAAAATAGAACTCAAATGATCAAACTTTGCCAATTCGCAACAAAACATACAATGAATTCTTTTAAAAACCAACAATAAAATCGCAGCACAATCACTTAAAAATTGAAACACTAACACTTAACAATTTATTCATGCAAACAAACTAAACTAAAAGGTATGAAAACAGTAAACACTTGGGTTGCCTCCCAAGAAGCGCTTGTTTAACGTCACTAAGCTTGACGTATCTTTCTTACCTCACGGGGGTTCATGAATGAAGATTGCCCTATTACCCATAACTTGAAAGCATGATGAGCAAAGTCTCTTGACGGTAAAGGGTGTACTATCAGGCTTCGGACCACCTAGCAATCGTTCGTCCAACTTCCTTGGTTCATGTACGTCTCTAACAGTCTTGGGGCGTTTTCGGTGGCGTCTCCTAGCTCTCTTCATTTTTCGGAGCACCTTCTTCAAGATCCCCGGGGTAGATGTTTCCTCTCCATTCGAACCAAGCATCATTACTTCTTCATTGCTCTCCTCTTGTTCGAACAAACCTTCATAAGGATCCGGGTTGAACATTTCCTGTATATATATTCATCAACAATCTCATCAGTAGTGTCTAGAAAATACAAAATGTCATCAAAATCGAGAGAATGCCGCATGGCTTCAGCAAGGCGGTAAGTAAGTTTATCGTCTCTGACTCTCAATGTGAGCTCTCCGCCGTCCATGTCAATCAATGCTTTGGAAGTCCGCAAGAAAGGTCTCCCAAGTATCAAGGGTACATCTGTATCCTCATCGACATCTAGCACTACAAAGTCAACCGGAAAAATGTACTTGTCCACCTTGACAAGCACGTCTTCAATGATGCCTCTCGGATGTCGTACCGTTCGGTCCGCCAATTGTAAAGTCATCCGAGTAGGCCTAGGCTCACCCAAGCCTAGCTTTTGGAAGAACGTATATGGTATGACGTTGATACTTGCCCCTGAATCCGCCAATGCCATTTCCTCACCTAAGTTGCCGATGTTACACGGAATAGTGAATCTTCCCGGGTCCTTCTTATTGTTCGGCATGTTCTTTTGCAACACCGCCGAGCATGAAGCATCAAGCACCACTGAAGCACTCTCCTCCAATTTCCTCTTGTTGGTCAATAGGTCTTTCAGGAACTTCGCATACTTAGGCATTTGAGCCAAAGCCTCAACAAAAGGAATGTTGATGTGGAGTTGCTTGAACAAACTCAGGAACTTCTTATACTGTTCATCCCCTTGGTCATTCTTCAATCTAGAGGGACAAGGGATTCTTGGCTTGAAAGGTGGGAGTGCCACCTCTTTCTCTTTGTTTGCTCCCTTCTCAACCTCTACAACCTCGGGTGCGTGTTCTTTCGGCTTCTCACTCAGAAGCCTTCCTTCAACCTCACGACCGCTTCTCAAAGCGATCGCCTTCACATGTTCTCTCGGGTTGGTTTCTGTGTTGCTTGGTAAACTCCCATGTGGTCTTTCGGAGAGAGACTTCGCAATTTGCCCCACTTGATTTTCAAGATTGTGCAAGGAGGTTGTGTGATTGCAAAGTGTAGCCTCGACTGATTCAAACCTTGTGTTTGCTGATTGAACAAATCTAGCCAAGTGCTTCTCCAAATCTGTCATTCGGGTTTCCAAGCCTGAAATTCTGTTTTCCACTTGAGGGCCCCATGGTCTTCTGTGGTCCTTGATTACTCCATGAAAAGTTGGGATGATTCTTCCAACCGGAATTGTAGGTGTTGCTGTATGGATTCCCTTGAGGTCTCATTCCATTACCTACAAAGTCAACATTCTCAACTGAAGAAACATCACCAATGACGATTGGGCAATCGGAGGGAGCATGTCCTCCACCACAACCGATGCAATTGGTCACGGCTGCAACTCTATTCGAAGCTATAAGATCTAGCTTCTTACTCAAACTCTCCACTTGGGCCTCCAATGAAGTTACCGTATCAATTTCATGGAGACCGGCCACCTTTTTTCTTCTCCCTAGCGTTCCACTGGTAGCTATTTAACCCCATTTTTCAATCAATTGACGTGCTTCGTCGGGGGTCTTGCTACCTAAGGTACCTCCTGCCGCCGCATCCAAGAGTTGCCTTGTACTCGGGTTCAAACCATTGTAGAAGGTTTGAACAATCATCCACTCCGGGAATTCGTGTTGCGGACACTTTCGCAGGAGTTCCTTGAACCTTTCCCATTTCTCAAATAGAGACTCCAATTCCAACTGCATAAAGGATGAGATCTCATTCCTAAGCTTTGCTGATTTTCCGGGAGGGAAATAACGGGCTAGAAAAGCTTCTACCATCTTCTCCCATGTAGTGATTGATGCTCTAGGTAATGAGTGTAGCCACTGCTTTTCTTTCCCCTTTAAGGAAAATGGGAAGGCTCTTAACTTGATGGCATCATCTGTCACACCATTTATCTTCAGCATGTCACACACCTCGAGGAAGCTCTCTATGTGACTGTTTGGATCCTCATCGGCCAAACCATTGAATTGTGTGGACTGCTGCAGCATATAGATGAATGCCGGCTTTAGCTCAAAGTTTTGAGCTGTAATTGGGGGACGCACAATACTCGATTGTGTCCCCAACACTGAAGGTCTGGCATAATCGGATAGTGTTTGTTGTTGCTCATTTTGTTCTACCATGTTGTCAGATCCTTCTACTTCCAAATCAGCTGGATTATGCTATTCTTGCACAGGTTCTTTCCTTTTTCTTCTAAGCGTACATTCAAGCTCAGGGTCTCCTTCAATCAATATTGATGGATTCCCTCTGGTCATAACCTGGAGCTGCACCAAAAGTAAGGAAAAAGAAAATCAGAACGATGATAGAATAAGAAGATATAAAATAGAATGTGTAGTGAAATAGCTAAGAAAACAAAGTGCAAAGTATCTCTAAACGCCTAGCTCCCCGGCAACGGCACCAAAAACTTGACAAGGTCCCCTTGCTTATATCCCGCAAGTGCACGGGTTTTGTCGAAGTAATAATCCCGGATGAGCGGAGTCGAATCCACAAGGAGTAGGGAGTAAAGACACTTAATTCGATTCTTAGCTATATGGAGTATCAACAATGGTAAGTGTGGTAATGATTCAATTCTCAGAAATTAAAAGCAACAAGTAAAAGAGCAAAAGTAAGGAGGAGGCAAGGCAATCGATAAAGATGGGGTACTCGGATGATGTTTCACCTAGGATAATCGCTTCAAGTGCAAGAACTCTCTATTATGCTTACTAATCAATGCAATGGTGAGTCGTGGAAATCCTTACATACATAGTCCCAAATCTAAGGTCAACTATGCCTAACTCTATACATGTCCCGGAGGAGAAATCGAACAATCGCAACACCTCGCACTCGCATAGAGTTGCAATGAGCTCTAGGGATTCCAAATGATAAATCTCTTCCTAGATTTAGACCTAACCCTTTGGTCCAGGCGGAAGGTCCCTAGCCACAATTAAGCCTTAGATACTAAGATCACCTCAACGCTTCACTCCATTGCACGCGCAACTAGGCCCTAGCGGAGGTTCATCCCTTAGACCATTCACTCTATTATGGCCGCAAAGAACTCAAGGAACGGAGGTAGAATCTATCACGCCAGAGGGGAAAGGGGACGCACCTGTACCTCTCGACTCACCCTCTCAACCCTCTCCAACCTAGCTTTGTCTAACGCTCGTGGTGTGTCACTCACTCACAAGGTTAACAACAAGAACTCTCAACCCTTGTGTCACTCTAGGAGAAATGTTCATACAATCAAGCATTCAAGGTTGGAACTCACAATAAACATCAATTTATTGAAAGCATAATAAAGAAGTTCAATGAAACAAATACATCCTAGGGTTCACAATCACCCAAGTACCCACTAGGGGTTTAGCTCTCCATAGAGCTAAGTACAATCAAAGAAATCGAATGTAAAAGCAATGAATCCATAAAGAAACCCCCTCGATGGTCGTGTCGATGGTCTTGTGGAAAGTCCTCTACTCATCGTCCAAGGATTCCTTCGTCCGGTATAGGATACGCCTCGATCGAAGCTCCCCTGTCAACCTTCTTCCTAATGGAATCACGATGTCGGAGCTGTAGAACCTCTCCAAAACTTTGGCCAATACCCCTCGAAACCCTAGCCGAAGCCCTCTCGCAAGTTGGGGAAAAGATGGAGAAAAGAATACCAAAATCAGGGCATAATCGGCTTTAAATAGGGCTGAAATCGGGCAAGTCCACGGGCGTGGACGATACATGCGCACGTGCAGAATTTCCACATGGGCGTGGATAATTTCTACACGCCTGTGTAGATCCTCTATTTCTCTGATTTCTCGGCTGGCTGTGAACAGTGCTGCTACAGTAATAGCTATCATGTTGCTACAGTCTTCGACCTGAATAGCTTCCTAATTCCATACTTTCATCGGGGTAACACAAACGGCCACACGTTCACGTCTTGAATCACTTGCTTCTTCAATGATATACATGTTGGTGGGGTTCTTGTTCTTATATGCATAGGTCAGAATGCTCGAGTGTGACTGCCTTTGTGCCCCTCCAAATGGATGTGCTCACTCGAATGCGAGGAGGTTGGCACACTCTCTAGCATTTCACACCTGTCCTATGTCTTCGCGTTTGAACTTTAGAAAGATCTCCTCCAAAATAAGTGCATTATGATCCACATTGGCCTATTTCCTTCATACTCGGCCTCACAGCCCTACCTGCGTAGAAGTAACATAAAAACACACATATTAATGTAAAAACCTGAGAAAAGTAATGCTCAACATAAGGAATGAACGCTTCGCATTCATATCACACAAGCACTTATCATATATAAAATGAAGAAAAATAAATTGGATATAATAAAAGGAAGGAAGAAAGAAAAGGAGAGAGATTTTTGAGAGGGTGGTGGTCTTTCTCAATCTTCTTGCTCAAGAGAATGTGTGACCTAGTGGTTTGGCTTCCATTGGTGCTCCGTTGGTAACCTCTTCTTTATTTTCCCTTGTATTCCATCTTTCATGATGACGTAATGTGTAAACTAAGAGTTTGTTACTCTTAATGGTGTATGTGATCCTCTAGTGTATTAGAGAAGCTTGTAATCCCATTATTGTTGTTATAGTGGAAGATTGTAGGAAATTTTGTCTGGGTGGATTTTCTCCTCATCTTGAGTGGTTTTCCACATTTTTTCTTTATGCCCTTCATGTGTTTAATGAATTTCCCCTATGAGTGGTCTCACTTGTTTTAGGTGAACTTTGTTTACACAAAGGAAGTAATCGAGATACATAGTGTGTCCCGACAAGAAGTTCTACCAAATGCATTAAGTGGTTAGTCAGAGAAAAAGAAAACAATAACAACGAATAGGAAATATATGTCTCACCTCCTGAGGAAATAAGCCTAACATGTCGCAAGTTCCTAACTTAAATAAACTAAATAAGAAAAGAGAATCATGGACAGGAAGAAACTCAGCTGCTTTCTCTTACCAAGAGACATTTATATAGAAGGAACCACCGAATTGGGGAAGCCAGAGGTAGTTGGGATAGACCACCTAAAATCACAAGATATAGAGTAGAAACTGGACTTTCATTTATGAATAGAAGAGAGAAGATGCCAAGGAAGGTACGGTGAGGTCTAAACATAAATAATACCAATTTCAGAGACCCAGATTTTCTTTACAAGGCTATAAAGAAGTTGAAATTGACGAAAAATATGTTCACTGAAACCCTACATACGGAAAACAACAACAATAATAATTCTAATATTTAACCAGATTTAAAAACTCAATTCCCAAAGAAGAAAAATAATTCAAATATTACAATTCAAACTAAGAATTCCCATGTAGATTATTCCGTTATATATTGAATAATATCATGTCCAATTTCTGTCACAATAATTTTTGCACCAATTCCAAAGTTCATCCAATTGCTACCATCCACATCTTTTCTGATTAACTTCTCCAATATGTTTTGGTAACTGTGAATTCATGTGCCAAAAAACCCCTCTGTAAACTTCTTGAATTAAGTTCTCATGAATCTCTTCATGAATTTTATTGACAAAATCAAACAGAAACTTTTGATTAGTGACAACTTATTCAGTCCACAAAAATTGATCAAGAATTTTCTGACCCAAAAAAGTTCTATCTCTTAGATATCTACTGCAGCTAATGTGACACTGCTCTAAGATAAGTCTCACATTTGATTCAAGCTTGTCAGATATGAACATTTTATCCTGCATGTAAAAATTTAGGTAATCAGATAGAAAACTGAATCAAATTTAATCAATTTTTAAAAATTTGATGACCTGCCAATTCTTTTTGGCATGTTTTAAATGTGCATTCATCCAAACTTACCATGCTCTTTCTTTCTTGTGATCTCTGTATTTCCTATAAAATGTTTTTTCCCATCTTGTGTATCATGATATCTTCTACACTATTAAGTAGAGTTGTTTTAGAGTTAAGCATTCTGACATTATTATCTGAATTCTGCATCAGTGGCCTCGAGTCCCTGATATACTTGTTTTCAGGCAGAGAGAGTAAGGATACCATAATGCGCCCTGCGACCACTAGTGATTTCCATGGTTTTCTGTTAGGCAATATTTCACTTTCATGGACAAATTTTTCCATCTCTTTTTCAATGGAAGAATGATTCCTCATATAGGAAATGGCCTGGTGTTTTTTGTTTCCATTTGTTAAACGCGACTGAAGATTTTTTAACAAAATTCTCATTTCTACTGAAAGCTTCAATCATTGTGCCATGATCTTTGAAACATCTAAGAATCATTTTTAGAACACAGTCCATTGTAATGAAATGCTTTCCTCATTGGTTCTTTTCACTGAAGTGTTGTGAGCCCCACTCCCTTATTTAAATCCTTGCTGTTGCTTTTACTTTTAATCATAGCCGTTGCTTTTAATTTTAATCTTAGCTGTTGATTTTGTTTTTAATTTTGAAACCCTAGCCATCTCTTCACCTCATTTTTAGTTTCAAAACCTTATCCATCTCTTCACCTCCTTTGGTTTTAGATTGCCATTTAGGAAAAAAAAAAAAAGAGAGAGAGACCTTGCCCCTTGTCTCATCTCTTTGCTGGTGATGTCGGCGGCGAGGACGGGAGAAGGGTCTCGTTGTCAGGGTTTTGTTTCATTGTTATTATTGAGGTAAGGTTCTGATTTTATTTTTTTGATGCTCTTTCTTATGATTATTATGGCATGATACTAGTTAGGGTTAGGGTTTGGTGAAGATGTTGATTTGATTTAATTTGAGGATAAGATTCAAAAATTCCTGTTAACATAGCAGAAAACCCTCTTCGATTTTAGAGGTCTTAGAGGGCGAATTTGGAGGAGAGTAGAATAGGAAACTTGTAGAGTTTGACGTTGGCTAAGTACCTACAAAATTTCAGAATTTTTACATAAGTATCCTGTAAATTATAAGTTTTAGACACAGGTTACACGGACAGGAGTTTTTGTGGAGCCCTAAAATAGTTTTTGATTAATTTCATGATTGTAAGTTCTGATTTAGATGTAAATTTTTATAAGAACGTTATAGATAATGATTTTATCTTTGACTCTGCCAAATTTCAAAACTATTACACATGTAATTTGTGAGATATGATCAGATTTCTATAGTGGTGCTCAATGGCATTTCTGCAGAAAGCATAAATTTTGATCAGAGAATTTGAGGATCATAGATGTTGAATCAGGACTCATGTTTAATAAGAAAGTTGTTCAATTTCAAGTTAGTTACATGATCCTAAAGTTTAATCTTATTTTAAGGTATATGTTGTCAGATGTCTTTTTATTAGAAAAGGCATGTCTGAAATTGTTGTTTGCATATTTATGATTTTTAAAAATGATGGCTCAAATTATGTAGATCTGAAATCATTATGAGATTTGGATATGTTATAGATGTAGATGTCTAGTTGTCTTAGAAGATTGAAATTTCTGATTTGGATTAGAATTTACAAAGCTATCCTGATTTCAATCTTAAGGTTCGTAGGTGAATTGGTTTTTAGTCTCGACCTTGGTAGTTATGTTAGTGTCTTGAATATGTTTTTGCATTTGTGTGAATTTTAGAATTTGATTTACTTGTAATTTTGATGGGTTATTCCCAAATATAGGACTTCCTAAGAAAAATCAATTGGTGAAAGAATTCGAAATCTGGTCGTTAATCAGGTAAATATCCCAGATATAAATCATATTATATGTATATACTTGAAAATTATAGTCTTTTTGAATTTCTAAAATTTTTGAGAAAAAAATGCTTATTATTTCAATTTATATTTTGAATTACTTGTTCATTTATTATTTGCAATTTGTATGTAAGTATTTAGTTTTGGTAATGAATTGGAATTTTTTTTATCTGAAAACGGGATCATCAAATTTATGTATTCTGTTGTGATAAATGTTTGGGCATTACATATTTTGACATACCAACTTGTAGTCCCCAACTAACTTTGCAATAACCCTGTCATTGGGGGTTAAACATTGACTGTGTCAACATGTATTTGTGAAATAGAAACTATAGTTTCCCACCATTCCGTCAGTGAAGAATAACGGCTTATGATAATTTTGGCTCGGGTCACTGAGGGTAAATTTATGACCTCTGATATTCTGGCTCGGGTCATCGAGGGTAAACATATGACCTCTGATATTTTGTTTTGGCAATAGTTATTTGTGGGACATATACGCTTGACTTTTTGATCAGCTATGTTTTATTAAAAAACTTAACTTCTGAATGTTATTCTAATAAACTTGTATTTTATTATACTTATGATCCCGATATTTTTTTAGTGGGTACTCACTGGGTTGTCAAGCTCATAATCTGTTGTTAATTTTTCAGATAAGGAGTAAATAGTTCATCGAGCAACTTAATTGGCTAGTGAGAGAGCTTCTGTTTCCTTTTAATTGAGTTGTCTTTATGTTTGTGTTGGTATGTGAATTCTGTTTTAGGATAAACTTCTTTGTATTTGAACCTTTTATATTCTTTTGGTATTTGAAGTTGTAATTTTTGAGGTTATATTTTTGTTGTGAGAACAGTTCTGAGGCCTTGCATGCTTACTGGGTTCCAGTCCATGGGTGTGCGGCCGTTTGTCGGCGCACTGGGTAAGAAGAGTCGGGTTCAGGGCATGACATGTGTCTAGTGGGAAAATCAAAATGAACTCTCTTCTTGATGAGAATGAGGAAAAGATCTTGAAGTACCTGTATTGCTTATGTCTTTTGAGGGGTTTCGCCCATCAATTAAATTGGTTATGTTTGATTTGTTTGTCCCCTTTACATTTCCTTTCCACGTGAAGAACTTGTTTTCAGTCAGCTTGCATTGGATGTTACTAAATGAAGGTTTCTCACATTGCTTTGAGTTGTAGATTACTTTTAAAAATAGTTTATCATCTTTGGCATTCCGAAGATTTGCTTTTGGATAGTAAAGAAGCTTAGTCCAGTGTTTGTTCATCATATCAAATCTTTCGGTGATGTTCAGTTTGAAGAACTTGCCCCACATAAAAGCCTTAGCCATATCACCTAATGCCTTGTAAATGATCAAATTCTTTTCACCACTAGGATTATTTTCAATATTCAATTGGTCATTAATGGATTGGTTCTTGTTAGAGCGGTGCTCGTCGACAACAAAATCACAAGTGGAGATAAAATGCTTACTGCTTGACTTGTTTTGCTTCTCTGATGTTTTTTTTCCCTCTTCGTAAATTGAAACCTTATTCGGCAAATATAGCTGTGCCATGTCTTTTCAATTAGTGCTCTAACTGTTTCCATGCCATAGTTTGCTCTTCTGTTTTGCTCTTCGTCATTGTCCTTCAAAGCAAGATATCAGTTCCTATCAACAAAAGCAATGCACTATAAGAAAGTATCTTGCAAACACATCGATTTTTTCAGATAAATAAATTAACAAGATCACAATGTTCAGTAGACCAATACTCGATCAGAAATATACTTACGGACTTGAGTGTCATTCTCATCGTTTCAGTCTACTACCAACTCTTCAGTTGCAATGCCAATGCTGAAAATAAGCATGCTAATCAAAATTCTCAACAGGGCAGTTGCCCTCCTGTTCTATCCTTGCAGGTCATAGGTGACTATCTGACTTACATAACAGAAGAAAAGACTTTGAATTAGAATGCAATAATTCAGTTTCTAAAAGAGGAAGAAGAAAAATATGACATTTGTATTTGAACACTGCAAAAGCTACAAAGTAAGTTAAATAAGACTTAAAGAGAAGACTATTCCTCGTACTCAGCTGGATTTCCTGATTGGATTGTAGTCGTTGAGATATCACCAAGACGGTGTCAACATCAATGTGTTGGAAGTTTCATGGATGACAAATTATGAAACTATTGTCAAGCTACTTTTCAACTACCAATCTTCTTTTCATCGTTTGAGCTTCTTGCTTCACATAAATAGACGACAGAAGAAGTTTTAGGACAGAATGATGCATGTTTGGGCTTATATGGATGCTCCTCAGGCACTCTTTTGGAAATTGGGCTCTTTGCTAAATGAAATCTAGCTTTTGCTTTCCCAATTAGATAATGTAAATTAGAGCATTTGCTAATGTCTCCTTGTAGTTGTCTCATTTCTAAAAACAAAAAGCAAATCTTCTTCAAGGTCAAATGCCTTGTCATTTCAACATACAAATGGAAATCATTATAAAATTAAATAATTTGGCACTTCAATTCAGGGGATCTAAGTCATTACATGGTAGTACTTATAGGAAAATATTCAGGAAAAGGAAGTTTATGCAAAATGAAAGGTCAGACATCAACATCCACTGTACTTAACAGGTGATTGAACGATTGAAACTAATTGCGGATGAAATGTCTGAGAACATATTCCTTTATCCCTTTGTCCCGTATTTCATTATTTTGACAGTAATCTTATTCTTTATAAATCGTAAGAAAGTTATGAATATTAAAAAAAGTGAAGTACAAAGTGACAATTAGAGTAGAGTTAAAGAGCATCCCGTAATAAGGGACTAAACTTCTTGTGAAAACATATCTTCATAAGAGTTCTATCCTGACGAACTAGATCACATGAAATGCAGCAAGGCCTCCATTTCTGGCAGTCTTCTCATCCGGTTCAGATTTCCTGGCCTTGATGAAACAGCAGGTGTGAACCGAAGGACTCTCCATGGCCAGCATTCATGCCTCAATCTTCGGCGACCACAATCCTTCTCTTTTTTTCCCTGATCAACATCTTCCTCTAGCTGTTTGGTTAGCTCCTCAATTCGTTCTCTGAGCCCAGCTGATCTGCTGTCCGCGAGCCGTAGAGATATTTCTGCAGCTTCCAGAGCTGTCATCGCCGTCGATGCAAGTCTTTCTTTCAGCTGCATCTTGTTATTTGAAGCATCCAATGCCATCTTTGTTCTTGATAATTCTTCTTTAAGCAGAGCAACCTGAAATATGGGAACCACAACCCGAAATCAAGCAAAGTGAGGTTGAAATGTAATTAATAAAATAAATAAGACTCAGTTTAGCCATTGCTCACAAAATTAATTCAATCAAACCAGATAATACAAAAAACAGTTGAAAGGCTAAAGATGTTCCCTTTGGACGTTCTGAAATGTTAAACGTGTGCCGTATTCATTTTTATTCCATGTTCATCAGCACGCACAAAATCAGACAGTATAACTTTATGATATAAACAACATTTGGTGATAGAGGCGATAAACTCAAAGTTTAAAAAAAATACAAAATAAAGATGAGAATAGTATAAAAAAGGTCGTTCACCTCCCTATCACGTTCTTCAATTGCAGTTCTTCCAGCTTCTACTTCCAATTCACATGCTTGCTTCCATCTAGTTGCGTCTTCCTCAGCTTTGGTTACCTCTAACATGAGCTCATCAATCTAGCACATAAAAAGTTAGAATTAGAAAAATCAATTCAATTCTTCAAGGTTAAAAATAGAAGAAAAACAAGAAAGACAAGCACATTTACGTTGTGAACGAGTTTGTTTAGCCTTTCTTCAAGATGCTCGATGTATAACATGTTTTCTGCTATCTTCTGCGCTTGCTCACCACTAAAACTTTGCAAATGTTCATTCTCTAATCTGGAAACTCAAGGAATGATGATTCTTAGATGTCATTCAACTCAGTATGAATGAACCAATTTAAGATTATGCATGGCATATATCATTCTCAAAGAAAACAATAGATTGGAAACTTCTAAAATGAGGGTAACAAGAGCAAACAGGTTTATCACAAGGAAAATTTTTGGAAATTGATAGATTTGTGAGATAGTTCATCAAATCATCTTCCACAGGCTTTCATAAAAGTAATGAATGTACTCTGCAAGAAGCATTTCATGTCGAACTAAATTCATTACCTCTATTTGGAGATGTAATCTTTGTTTGATTTTAAGAAAGTTTTGACCAATGAAGAGGAAGCTTTAAGAAAATAAAGAATGTACTTTACAAGAATTAAAATATAAATCAACAATTACAGCAATTTGAATAAGTAATCTTCTTTGGATTTCACACAATGTTCAAAAATCCAACCACTACATTGGTCTGCTCAACTACTCTAAGCCAATTAATGATGTTAAATGACCAAAAAACATACCTAGATTCCTCGAGAGATCTTCTCAAGTTAGCAATCTCAAGCCTTAAATTCTTCATCATTTTCTCAAAGGTTGCAGCCTAATAAAAACAAAATTCCAACATTATAATCTAAACTATCTACTTTTATGATTTAGATTACGTTACAATCCAATAAAGCAGTAGCAAAAACAAATTACCACACTGACAACTTCGTCTTCACTCTGACCAGAATCAATGTTAGCACTATCCACTGGAGGCTCCTCAGCCACTGAACTCATCATGAATCCAAACCCAACTTTCTGCAACCCTCTCTCCGCAATTTGCAAGATCGCCACCCGCTTTTGTTCTCCACTCCGTTTCAACTTATTCAAGGTCCTCTCCAAGTTCATCTTTTTCAAGCATAGCCACCCCTCAAAAAGGCCATCAATGTCTCTATTATCCTCAATCAAGCTCATAATCCTCTCATCCATCTCCATCTTCTCCTTCGTTCTGATCTCCTCCCTCTTCGCAATCCTTGATTCAACCACAGAAGCAAATTGATAAACAGATCTCATCTCTAAGAACAGAACATCAAGCTCATCCTCCAAGATTTCTTCCTTTCCCACTTTTCCACCAAATTCCTCTTCAGAGACCCACCCATAAATCCTTTTGCAAGCTATATTTCAGTAAATAGAGAGAATCAAGTATCTGAGATATAGTTCTTGATTTCCTGATCTCTTCTTGGAGCAGCTCTGAAACCATAGATTTAAAGACTTGGGATTGGATATCAAGTTCCAACCTTTCCCTCATCCAGGCTTCCTGCTGATTGAAATCAAGCTCAATGGAAGATTCACGAAGGTATTGAAGGAGCTTGGATTTGTTTTCCATGGAATAGGGATTTCTAGGGTTGGTTTGTTGCTGCATCTCAGCGGCATGATTTACGAGGGTCTCGGAAGGTCAAATAACTAACGGTCAGAGCGGGAATGAAGAGACTAGTTGTTGACATGAAATGGCGGGGAAGTAATTAGTGTCTTGATGAATTTCTCATGAGAAAACACCCGAACAAATGCCAAATTTCCCAAAATCCACTTGGTTACAGTAATCAGCGGTACTAAAAATAAATCTTTTGTCTAGCATATGCAGTAATAGTAAGGGTTCGAATACCATAGAGAAAAGCCCTTGTTGCTCTTTTCAAGAGGAAAAAACAAGAAGCCAAAATGCCATTCTAGTGATTTAAAGCCCTTCTTTGTTGTTTTCATTTATTTATTATTTGAAATAAATATTGACAAACGTTGTAGTGACGGCCAAACATTATTGCCAGAGACGTAACTCACTGACTTTCACGTACGTTAGAAATAAATTATCATTTTTCAAAGGATTTATTCCGCCAATTGGATTTCTGGTTTAAGATAATTAATAAGAATTTTAAAATTATTATTATTATTTATTTTTAATTAATATTGCTTGACAATATTTTTTACTCACATGTCTCAAGGATCGAATACCGGTGAGTAGTGAGTAGTTTCGGAGCAGGAAGGTTTTTTTTTTAAAATATTATGTATATATTGAACATCTGTTAAAAGCCATGTAAATATTTCACTTTTTTCAATTTCTTTCTTGTAATGAAACTTTTAATTGGCTAATCTTTTTTAAAATAGATTTCTAATATACCTAAAATCGTTGTAGTTTTATCTTCAATAATTTCTCAAAATTTTTTTCTAATATATGATGTTGTAATTTTATTTTACCACAATCTATTTCTAAATCTAAAAAAATTATATTATTTACTAAACCTGCTTCTTTGTTCTTGCTAAGTACTAATCCATGTTCGCTATAAGTAAAATTGGTTTATACTTTTTACACCCCAAACTTTGGAACTCTACTAAACGTACTCATACCCACAAAAGTAAAAACCCTATAAATATGTCAGGTATCAAAACCTGCATTCAAACAAGTTATATAACCCGACAAATCCATTACTTTAAATTCATAAATTCAACAAAGTTTGAAAAACAAAAAAATAGTTAAAATATTAAACTTCAATGTCTACAGAAGAAATAGAAAATCATAAATTAACTAGCTCATAGTTTGCTTTTATTAGATAACCACGGCTAAGCTATTTACTAGTCTACTTTATTTTTGATGTGAGAAAAATAAGAACAAGCTTAAGAGCTTCACAATTCCGAAAGTAAAACACTAAAAATAATTTATATCATACATAATTCTAGAAATTGAAATCAAAATAGCATATGCCATAGTTTATCAAAGATACAAATCATGGAACAATGTGAAACTACAGTCTTTTTATGCAAACCAAACTTAGTAGAATGTCAAAAATACATGTCTCCAAACTATATTTGCAAAAGAATATTAGAGGTTATTTATTTATACTAGGTGACTAGAGTTTCAAGTTCTAAGATGATTTATTTATATTCAGTGACCCGAGTTAGAATTTCACATGCCGTTATTCTTACACCGATGAAACAATGTGAAACTATAGTCTTTTTTTCCCCAAAATTTTCATGTCGATATGTTTAATGTTTAAGCCTATTGATAGGGTTAATGAATATTTAATTTGGAGACTATAATATTTGTACAAAATAGTTTTACTATGGAAACTTTTCTTTTCCAAAAATCTAGAAACATGCCAGACTTTATAAACCAAGGATTTTCAAATTTTTCCATTCAAGCAAAATATTAGTGCTCACATGATTTCTAAGAAAATAAACCATTTAGCACGTGTTCTCCTTGGTTCAGCCATGGTAATAGATTATCCATCGTCATTGTCACTTCCTGCCTCCGCAACTGGCCTCTTCCAGAGCTTTCTCAACAACGTTAGTGTTATCTTTGGTTCGCTGTCTCCTAGTAGATTCGTAGGATTAGCTATGGTTATGAATAGTTTACCTGTAGAAGAGAGTAGTGAAAATAAGTGTTTAACGTTGTACAAGAATGAGTAAAATAATACAAAAGAATAATTGGCTAAAACACTAAGCTACAAGTTTTAGTAGAATCTCTCCACCAGAAGTTCCATGGCAACGACGCCAAAAAATTAACGGTTCTCTAATGTGTTTGTAAATATGTGCAAATATGCAAATAATGTTACAATGAGTTTGTGAATACTGTAAGTGTACGGATCATCAAGAAATACCTCATGGGTGAGCATGAAGGTCTTATTTCCCTAAGAACGGAGAGAAATGTGGCCATTTAGTATGACAATCATATTCTGGTATGTCAAGGTTGATTCACCCACCTAAGAACGGAGCATGGGTTTATTTCCCTTAGGTGGGTGAATCAAGGTTTGGAATCAACCTATTGTGATGGGTTTATTTCCCTAAGAACGGAGCATGAACATAATAGTTTAGACTAAAGAAACAACCTATCATGGCTTCCTTGGGTGTTATGTGGGTGAATCAAGGTTGTGATGGGTTTAGTGACACACCACTTGCGTGTGTGTACCGCAGATGCATGGGTCATCAAAGTAATAAAATATACCGGTGAGTGGGTAGTCGAATCCACGGGGAATAGATGCTCGAAACAAGAAATATTGCTATTTCAGCTAGAGTGAATACCAATTTGTGATGTTGATTCAAGATATCAATGCAAATAAAAAGTAAAAAAGAGAAATGAGAAAGAAAGAGGAGTAAAGAGAGGTAATCGATGGTAAAATAGGTACTCGGACAATGCTCACCCTAGGACTATTATTTCAAGTGCAAGACCAATATTATGCCTCCTAATTGAAGTTTAATGAGTCATGAAAATCCAAAGACACATGGTCCTAAACCTAAGGTCAACCGTGACTAATCCTCTACACTATACCCCGGCGGAAAGGGATATTCTCAACACGTCACACTATGTGGGATTGCTTGAGGTTTTAGGGACTCCAAGTGATAAACCCTATTCCCTAATTTAGATGTAACCCTTTGGTCCTGGAGAAAGATCCCTAATCACAATTAAGCCCTAGAACTAAGGATAACTCAACACATCACTCTGTCACTCACGCAACTAAGCCCCATTGGAGAAGGTCTCTTAGCACTTCACTCTATTATGATCGCAAAGAACTCTTGGAACATGGAGGTAGGATAAATCACGTTTGAAGGGAAAGGGGACGTTCCGCTACCTCTCAACTCACCCTTTCAACCCTCTTCAACCTTGCTAAGTCTAACCCTAATGAAGTATCACTCACTCAAAAAGATTACCTAGATAGATTCTCAACCCTAGTTGAGAAACTTGTATACCCCTGTAAAGTCTGTGCAATTTTGGACATAGATGAGGATGTAGAGACCCCGCTTATCCTTGGAAGGCATTTTTCTCGAACACTTCCGGGGCTCTCATCAATTGGAGATGGAAAGATGACCTTAAAGGTCATGGAGGAATAAGTAGTGTACATCTTCCGGAGAGCCATAAAGCACACAATGGATCATGATGATGAATGTTATTTTTGCACATGAACCCCGACTTGTTTATTTCTGATCTTGTGCAGGATGTATTTGTGGTGAACTCTTTCCAACAGTACTTCGAGGAAGAGCTTTCTAAATAATCAATAGAACGTACAAGTCCACCTCCTAATTTGGCCAAGAAAAAGGTTAAATCAAGAAATAGAACAACTAAGAAGATATGGAGTAAGGTAGAACCAAAAACTGAACAATCTATCGAGGTAGACAACTTTTTCTTCTAGGCACAAGTAATGTAGAGGTGTTCCCTTTATTCACTCTAAGCAAGCTAGAGCCTTCTTGAGGTTAGGACAGGTACATAATTCTAGTGTCGTAAAATAAGTGCTTCTTGGGAAGCAAGCCAAGTGATTTTTTCATAGCTTTTTAGTTCTTTAGTTTCAATTTGTAGTGTTCTTTTTAACTTTTGAATAAAGAGATACTTAATTGAATTATATGCAATTAAGCTTTAATTATAGTTTTTCATGCATGGAGTTTGTTTATGAAGTTCGGTTTCATTATTAGCATTAATTTCATGCCATTTTTGTACTCTGAGAGATTTCATACTTGTTTACTATAGAAATCACAAAGGACACATATTAGGTCGTTGTGCAATTGTTCTGATCTCCCAGAAGAGAAATTTTTCCTAGTGTCTTTTAAGTGAGTTCATGAATGGCCCCACCATGGCTATTGACATGGTCGTGGTGATCTGTAATGGCAGTCCCCATAGCATGTTGTAATTTTTGTACCCTTTTGGGGATTTTGGTATTGTCTGCACCACACCCATGGTGAGGCTGTTACCAACAGAACACACCCTAGGACAATCATGGTCAACACTTAGACAATTTTAGGCTTTCATTGAATTGATAATGGCTTTGTAATGGGCAGATAACATGCATTGTGCCTCATATTCTAAAAAGACTAACAAGGGGCACTGTCAACCCATTGTGAAGGCCGTTATCGAAGGGTATATGGTTGCAGCCAAATGTCCCTTGGCCTTTCTCACTTGAAATCGTGTTTTTCTCTTCCATGTCACCTGAGATCTCTCCCCATCCATTAACATAGTTGTCCTAAGGACTTTAGTGACGCTTTCCCTTGATTTAGCTCCTGTTTTCTAGGATTTTTATCGTGAGGGTTTTCTTGTCTTCTCGGCCGATTTTGTAAGAATTTTAAAACTCGTTTAAATTATGTTTGTATTCTGAATGAATGGCATGAAATTATTTAGAATGATGTGGTGAATGTTTTTATATGAGTTTCAAACAAAAAAAATTATAGTATACCTATTGTGACCCACAAACAATATAAAGCAAAGTTGTTGACATAGACAACGAGATTTACTATCTAGAGGCATATCATGGCCATGGTAATGGGTGTGTTGAGACCATTATGTTCCCAAAAGTTATGGTATGTCCGTTGTGCATTCGTTATCCATTCCTGCATGGTACTTTTCATTTTTTTTTATTGATTTGTCATATTCTTTATAAAATGTAAGATATGAGTTAGAAGAGGACAGTGCATCATCGACAGAGCGAGGCTAAGATAAAGACGACTGGTGAGTATTATTGGCCAGTAGTCCCATATTTAGAGATCCCGAGCACAGAGCACATTGCAGGCATCTCATTGATCAATGCTTTATTGAGGGGCATTTGACTGACGGGCCAACACTAGAGAAGATTGGTCTCACCAACGAGGTATGAGACCTTATCTCCATACAGGTTTGGGAGTAGTTCTTTAACATCGATGAGCTAACATACAGGGAGCTCACGATGGAGGTGATGAGTTCGTTTGAGCTGGATTAGATGGTCATCATCCTCAGCCAGCCGGATACTATCAGCTTCCAGATGCTCGGTGAGGAGTACCTCATGTCCTACATAGATTTCTTCAAGAGGATGGGGCTCGTTGACATGGAGTATGCTCGCATTAAGTTGCACTCCAAGCTCCAAGTTGACTTATTGGTCCATTTGAGTCCAGATCAAGTTTGGACCAAGACCCTTCCAGTCTATCAAGAATATGTATACGTGATAAGTGTTTGTGTGATAAGAATGTGAAGTGTTCTTTCCTTATGATGAGCATTACTTTTATCAAGTTTTAACACTAATATGTGTGTATTTATGTTACTTTCATGCTTATAAGGTTGTGAAGGCGAATCTTAGAGAAAAAAAGCCAATGTAGATTGTGAGTGCATCATTTGGAGGAGATCTTGAGAAGGTTCAAACGCGAAGACATAAGTCGGGTTCAAGATGCTAGAATGTGTGCCAACCTCCTTGTATTCAAGCTAGCACAGTGATTTGGAGGGGCACAAAGGCAGTCACATTCTAAGTATTCCGGCTTGTGCATGTGTAACAAGATCTCCACCAACGCGGATGTTCATTGAAGAAGCAAAGTGATCTGCGACGTAAATGTGTGCCCGTTTACATTACCTCAATTAAAGCATGGTTTCGGGAGTGTTTCGGACCGGTTTTGTAGCAGGGTACTATAGCAACAATGTAGCAAAATACTGTAGCAGGAACTGTTCACAGCCGGCCGATGAAGGAGTTGGCCAGAGAAACCACATGGGCGTGTGGAAATTCCACACGGCCGTGTGGAATATCTACAAGGGTGTGTGGATTCCCGATTCCAGCCATTTAATAGCCGATTTCAACCCCTATTTCAGTATTATTTTCTCCATCTTTTCCCCAACTTGAGAGAGGGCTGAGGGCTGTGGTTTTGAGAGGTATTGCCTAGGGATTGGGAGAGGTTCTACGGCTCTGACATCGTGCTCCATTTGGAAGATGGTTAGTGGGAGAGCTTTCGTCGGCACCGATCCGGTGAGGTGTATCCTAGGCCAGACAAAGGGACATTTGGACGAGTACATGACTCTCCACAAGACCATCATCACGACTATCGAGGGGGTTTTCTATGTATTTATTGCTTTTACATTCGATTTCATTGATTGTAATTAGCTCCATGGAGAGCTAAACCCCCTACTTGGTACTTGGATTGTGAACCCTAGGATGTATTCGTTTCATTGAACCTTGTTATTATGCTTTCATTAATTGATGTTTTTATTGAGTTCCAATCTTGAACGCATTGATTGTATGAATACTCCCTTAGAGTGACACTAGGGTTGAGAGTTCTTGTTGATAACCCTTGTGAGTGAGTGACACACCACGAGAGTTAGATAAAGCTAGATTGGAGAGGGTTGAGAGGGTGAGTCAAGAGGTAGCGGAGCGTCCCCTTTCCCCTCCGGTGTGATTTATTCTACCTCCAATTCCTCGAGTTCTTTGCGGTCATAGTAGAGTGAATGGGCTAAGGGATGACCTTCCACTGGGGCTTAGTTGCGAGTGCAATGGAGTGAAGCGTTGAAGTAATTTTAGCATCTAGGGCTTAATTGTGGCTAGGGACCTTCCGCCTGGACCAAAGGGTTAGGTCTACATATAGGAAGAGGATTTATCACTTGGAATCCCTAGAACTCATTGCAATTATATACGAGTGCGAGGTTGAGAGATTGTTCAATTTCTCCTCCGAGACATGTATAGGGTTAGGCATGGTTTACCTTAGATTTGGGACCATGTATTAAAGGATCTCCACGACTCATTAATGCATTAGTTAGGAAGCATAATAGAGGGTTTTTGCACTTGAAAAGATTACCCTAGGCGGATCAATATCCGAGTACCTCATTTATATCGATTACCTTACCTCTCCTTTACTTGTGCTCTCTCTTTTGTCTCTTTTACTTTTGTTTGCATTACATCTTGTCACACAAATCACTATTCATATTTTGCTTAGTTAAGAAACAATTTAAGTATTTTTACTCCCTACTCCCTGTGGATACGATACCCATTTACCTGGGATTTTATTACTTCGATAAACTCATGCACTTGCGGGACATACGCAAGTGGCATTGTCAAGTTTTTGGCGCCGTTACCAAGGAATAGGCTTTTAGAGATACTTTGCACTTTGTTTGCTTAGCAATTCATTTATTCATTCTATTTCACATATTTTTCCTATCATTGTTATCATTGTTCTGATTTGTTTTCTTTTTCCTTGATTACAGAAAAATGATTGACATGCCCGAGTTATTCGACACTATCATAGTAATGGTTGAAGATGTGGAGCAGAAAGTTCAAGTGTTTGCAGTACATGACATACTGTGCTACTTCTTCCAAGAGCCAGATACTATTCAACATTTTGTGGAAGAATCAGTTGAAGAGTACATTGCAAGAATTCAAGAGCAGGACTGCAAACTAAATAGTGTGCTAGATCAGTTTGAGAGATCTGCATTGGCATTGATGAGTGATCACTTAGAAGAAAGTCTGGAGAAAGCCCTCGATCAGTTTGACTCATCTTGTCATGAACAAAGACAGGAACTTTTCTTTGTGGGTGTGTCATTGTCAGTAGGGGAGATTTGTGGATTAAATGCATCGACAGTTGTTGAAAACCATACAAAAAAATACATTCACAAGTGGAAAAAAAGGGAAAAAAATGAATTTGAGCGGGAAACCAACAAGTTTGAGGAAATTGACAAGTTAAAGGAGAGTAGGTTCCGTTCATCAATTGATGAACCACCAACCTTAGAGCTTAAGACCTTGCCAGTACACTTGGAGTATGCCTTCTTGATGGAAGAATCTAAACTTTCAGTGATTGTAGCTTCAAACTTGTCTGTGGAGCAAAAGGGTAAGCTTGTTAGCATGTTGAAAAAGCATAAGTCGGCTATTGCGTGGAAGATTTTAGACATCAGGGGCATAAATCCGTCCTTTTGCACCCATAAAATCTTAATGGAAGATGGTTACAAATCTGTAATCCAACCACAGCGAAGACTAAATCCAAACATGAAGGAAGTCATCAAAACAGAAGTAGTGAAGCTCCTAGATGCAGGGATTATTTATCCCATATCCGATAGTGCATAGGTGAGTCCAACTCAAGTGGTTCCGAAAAAAGGAGGGATGACAATTGTGATGAATGAAAAGAATGAGTTGATTCTAACCAAGACAGTTATAGGATGGTGAGTTTGCATCGATTATAGAAGATTAAATGACGCCACACGAAAAGATCATTTTCCATTGCCATTTATTGATCAAATGTTGGAACATTTAGCAGGGCATCAATTTTATTGTTTCCTTGATGGCATGTCAGGGGATATTTTCAAATCCCTATAGCTCTAGAAGATCAGGAGAAGACCATATTTACTTGTCCTTATGGTACCTTTGCTTACAGAAGAATGTCTTTTGGGTTGTGTAATGCACCAGCCACATTCCAACGCTGTATGACAACCATTTTTGATGATCTGCTGGAAGACATTATGGAGGTATTCATGGATGATTTTTTGGTATTTGGAGACTCTTTCGACAAATGTTCAAAAGAATTTGGGGAGAGTGCTAGTGAGATGTGAAGAAAGCGAACATCGTCCCTCAATTGGGAGAAGTGTCACTTCATGGTCCAAGAAGGCATTATCCTCGGACATAAGATTTTCCCAAGCGAGATTGGAGGTGGATAAGGTAAAAGATTGAGGTGATCGAAAAAGCTTCCTCCACCTACAAATGTGAAAGGGGTCCGTAGTTTCTTGGGGCATGCAGGGTTTTACAGAAGGTTTATCAAGGACTTCTCGAAGATCACGCAACCATTGACTAAACACCTAGAAAAAGATGCCCCTTTTGACTTTGGGGATGATTGTCTAAGTTCATTCAATTTACTGAAGGAAAGATTAGTGCAAGCACCAATTTTGACAATATCGGATTGGAATGAACCCTTTGAGCTCATGTGTGATGCAAGTGATTACGCTGTAGAAGCAGTTTTGGGACAAAGGAAAGACAAGCAATTCCGTCCGATTTATTATCCTAGCAAGACTCTCACAAGTGCTCAGGAGAATTATACAACTATCGAAAAGGAATTATTAGTGGTGGTGTTTGCTTTTGACAAGTTCAGACCGTACCTCATTCTATCAAGGGTGACAGTATTCACAGATCACTCAGCACTCCATTATCTCATGAATAAAGCTGACGCGAAACCAAAGTTGATTCGGTTGATTTTATTTTTACAAGAATTTGATATGGAAATAAAAGACAAGAGGGGAACTGAAAATGTGGTTGCGGATCATCTTTCAAGATTAGAAGGGTGTGAGGGGCAAGAACCGGCAAGCAAGGAGATCAACGATTTTTTCCCTGAAGAACATTTGTATGCAATACAGGGTCAGAGTCAGAGAGTACTCTATGGTTCGCAGATTTTACAAAACGCCAATAGGGACCACTACCTATAATTTGGTTTATAGAAAATGTTGTCACCTGCCTGTGGAGTTGGAGCATGGAGCATATTGGGCAATCAAGGCCATGAACTTTAACTTGCGCAAGTTGGGGGAACAAAGAATGTTACATCTTAATGAGCTAGATGAATGGAGGATGAAAGCATATGAGAATGCAAGGATTTATAAGGAAGGAATTCAGAAATGGCATGATAAGCATATTAGAAATCCAAAGGAGTTCAAAGTGGGTGATCAGGTGTTGCTATTCAATTCTTGTCTACGGTTATTTCCGGGGAAGCTCAAGTCTAGATGGTTTGGCCCTTGTACGGTGACAAAAGTTTCACCTCACGGGGCGGTTGAGATTACCCATCTGGAGAAGGGTACATTTAAGGTAAATGGACACAGGCTAAAACCGTACTACGGAGGAGAGGTTAGTAATGCCGACAAGGAAGTATTCCTCCTTCACGAATCCCCGTAAGGTAAGACAAGGTACATCAAGCTTAGTGATGTTAAACAAGCACTTCTTGGGAGGCAACCCAAGTGTTTAATGTTTTTCTTAGTTGATAGTTTAGTTTAACTTGTAGAGTGTTGGTGTCTTGATTTTTAGATGCTTCTGTTGTGTATTGTATTATGGATTTTGATGTCATCGTGTGTATTCATGTGGATTTGGTGAAGTTTCAGTCGTCTGAGCTTGTTTTAAATGTTTTTTTCACTGGTGTATTTTTGCATAAAAAAAGGCAAGCTCGAATGTGTAAACATGTCCAGAAAATTTCTGCAGAGCTTGCAGAGTTGTCTAAGTCATCCAGAGAAAACACATGGGCTTATGGAATTTCCACACGCCCGTGGAGTTGTATTGCGAGCTCATCCAGAGAAGGCATAGGGGCGTGAATTCGCCCCTGTGGGTGAAATCTTAGAAAACGCACGGGTGTGGGTATTTTTCACACGCCCTGCTCGGATCTCGCAGACGCAGCTTTCTCCATCCCAAGAAGATCATAGGCGAGCCGCCGCCTCGTGAGTTGGGCCTGTGAATGTCCACGCCCGTGCAGAAATTCCGCACGGGCTTGCAAAACACTTAGAGATTCTTCTCGGTTTGATAGAAAAGCCACAGGGGCGTGCGACTGCCCTTGTGGGTCGTCCGCACGGGCGTGGGTAATTTTCGCATGCCCGCGCGGTTGCATGCTCGCAGAGGTTGAGTGTTTTTCCCGAAAAGCGACATGGGCGCAGGTCCGCCCCCTATGAGTCTCTCGTGTGAAGGCACACAGGCGTGAGTAATTTTGGCATACCCGTGTGGATGTGCGGGCATCATAAAGTCAGTCCTTCTTTATAAAATCTTATAAGCCTCTCTCCTTAGCACTCCTTCAACCGCTTGGAAAAACACTCTCCAAAGATTCTCCGACCTCCCAGTTGATTTTTGAGTCAATCATTTGAGATTCTCGCCAATTTCATAGATTTTTAGTTTCATCTCATCGGCAAACACTTGTTTTTATCTTGAGGACACCCTTATTTGATTCTATTCGATCTTCTTTGATTAAACTGGTAAATGTACCTTGGTTTCATGCTAAAATGGTTGTGATATGTTTTTAATGAGCTCTAGAAGTGAGGGAGAGGGGTATTCGTGGGTTTTCGTCACAGGGGCCGTGCGGTTTTCACGCCTCGTGAATCCACACGGGCGTGTGGAATTTCCACACGATCGTGTGGAATCCTGCAGTATTAGACTTTTTATGAATCTGATCGATCTCCTTTCCAATCCATGCAGGTATGGCCCCTAGATCGAAGAGAACAACTGGTAAGCATAATAGAGAGCCTACTCTTGAATCAGAAACCATGGAATATACCCTTCCCATGCATTACATTCGATTTGAGCGACTAGCGAAGCTTAAGTTCAGTCAGACATGAATCCTGGACGTGAACTCATTTAGGGAAGTGCAGTGAGCAGACGACATGGCCGATGAGGTCGAGGAATTACTATTGGTTGTTAGTTGGCGCAACCTATTGATTATTCGTGGCCCTGCTATCCACTTACTCACATTGGAGGTGCTCGCCTCATTTGAGTTTGACTACTCTTATACTGATTTTGATAGCGTCAGTACTATTCAGTTCAAAGCTTTTGGGCAGAGATTATAATATGAGCCTCGCTACGCTTTTCCATTCGACTTGGGTTATATGATGAGGAGTTCACTAAGACGGAGGACTATGATGAGATGCCGACTGACTATTGTGGAAGCTTGACTCCCTAGAAGGCCCTATAGAATACTATGTGGTCGTGGCTCGGTATAAGCCCGTGAGTGTACAAGACTACTTGTCTTTCTAGACCTAGTTACAGATATCTTCACGCCATCTTGAGTAGATCAATGAACGATCGCGGTGATAGCATGGGAGTCCTTAACAAGCAGGAACTTTTATATTTATACTCCATGGTGCGGAATGATCCAATTCATTTGGGACACATTTTAGCAGAGTATCTGAGGCATCAGGGACATTATCCCAGGCTTGGTGTTATTTTTTCAGGTCCATACATCACTAGACTCATCCTTGGGATGGGCCTATGAGATACGATTAGAGGGGCTGAGAAAACGATAATACCAGCACCTCTCGGGTTAGAGACAATATGGCTCATGGGTATGATCAGGAAATATCCGAATGGTGTTTGTGTTGAACATGCCCGTATCAGAGCCATTTATGTCCGAGGAAGCCGCAGTGAGGGGTCTCGACCCGACTTTTAGAGCCACACGGTGGAGTGAGATCGCATGCAGGCGACCCTTCCAGAGTCAGGGAACCCCCACCAGTGCAGATTTTCTCTCCGACTCGAGCCCATGATCATTTTGAGAGGCTTGAGAGTGTTGTAGGGATATTACAGCAGGATGTAGCTGAGATTCGCGCTACACAGATCATGAACCACACAGAGTTCATGGTACTTTTCAAAGTCATACAGAAGTTGCTGGAGCGAGACACGAGAATACCACTTGAGATCGCACTCTGACACCGGCTGATCCACCAAAGCATCGCTCATCTTCACTAGTAGTAGTAGAGGAGCCAGAGCGCGGCACCGACACTTGATTTCATTTTCATCTCTTTATTTGCATTTCATTTTGGATTTGTATACTCAGAAAGGACTTTCATTCTGAGTTTATTTTTCGTTTTGTTGTCTCAGGTTATATTCATTTTTATCTTTTTATATATACTCGAGTTGTTTTTGTTTTATTGAGCTTCACTGAACCCCCTCGTGTATGTGTGCAGATGGTCTTGTCAACATGGGAATTGAGAACTAGTCATGGACACGGCCAAGGTGTTTCGGCATTTGGTCGTGTATGCTTCACAACCCATTGGAACACCACTCCCAACGAATTAGCTCCATCAAATGCAACACTAGGAGTCAGGAGAGTATTGTTTTGATTGCTTCTTTTTGATTGCTTCTCCCGTATTTATTCTTGATTTATATACATCATGAGTGAGCTTGTATGTGTACATTGGAGACAATGTACAACTTAAGTGTGTGTGTGGGGGAGTTTCATAGTGCACATATCTTTTTATATTAGTCCCGATTGTTATACATGCTCACATAGGCAATGGCGGTTCACCTTAGTTGCAATGATTGTATTCTTGAGTATAGGAGAAGTTTTAACATTGAAGTTCTCATGCTCTAGTTCTTGCTTGACTTTTTAGGAATTTTTGCCCGATTGACACTTGTGCACTACTCACTCTTTAAACTCTTCTGGAAACTCAAGTTTGATGTTAAAGAGACTAATTTTAGTTTTGTTTCTTATGTTATATTGATGAAAAAAAATGGAAAAATGAAAATAAAGAACAAAATAGTTTTGTTGTTTAGTTGTGCTTGTTGGGTGGAAAGAGCTACTACCTATGATGTATGAAGCTAATCCCATAAGTTGGATACTAGTTATGCCCTAATAAGAGAAAGAGCTATCTCATGGGATGTGTGAAAGCTACCACCACGGTAGAAAGAGCTACCACCTCGAAAGTGTGAAAGCCACCTTAGCAGCCGCTTTGGAAAGGGCTACCTTAGAGGATGTGTAAAGCTACTACCCTTTTTGAATTTTTGTTACCTTTTAAAGATTAATAAGTCCCTTATACATAGAACTTTGAGGATTATACTTTGGGTTGACTTGAGTGAGTTCACACACTTACACGATTTTGGGTTCGTTGTCCTTTTTTATTCAAGTTTTAGCTAGAGCATTGATTTTTCATATTTAGTGTTGAAATTTCCCTTACTTGTAAAATGCTCTCTTTGCATGCTTTAGTGAACCTAAGGCCAAGCACTTCCAATATTCCCTTACTGTAGCAAATTACTATAGCAGTCTGCTCACGACCGCCCGAAGAAGAAGTTGGCAGAGAAGCCACACGGGCCTGTGGAAATTCCACACGCCGGTATGTTAATTCCATAAGCCCGTGTGGAATATCCACAGGGGCGTGTGGATTCCAGATTCCAGCCCTTTAAATGCCGATTTCAGCCCCAATTTTCGGTATTATTTTTCTCCATCTTTTTCCCCAACTTGAGAGAGGGTTGTGGCTAGGGTTTTTGAGAGGTATTGGCTAGGGATTGGGAAAGGTTCTATGGCTCCGACATCACGCTCTGCTTTAGAAGAAGGTTAGTGGGAGAGTTTTTACGTCGAGCGATCCGGGCGAGGTGTATCCTTGGCCGGACAAAGGGACCTTTGGACGAGTAGAGGACTCTCCACAAGACCATCGTCATGACTATCGAGGGGGTTTTCTATGAATTTATTGCTATTACATTCGATTTCATTGATTGTAATTAGCTCCATGGAGAGCTAAACCCCTAGTGGGTACTTGGATTATGAACCACAGGATGTATTCGTTTCATTGAACTTTGTTATTTTGCTTTCATTAATTGATGTTTTTATTGAGTTCCAATCTTGAATGCATTAATTGTATGAATACTCCCTTAGAGTGACACTAGGGTTGAGAGTTCTTATTGATAACCGTTGTGAGTGAGTGACACACCACGAGAGTTAGACAAAGCTAGATTGGAGAGAGTTGAGAGGGTGAGTCAAGAGGTAGAGGAGCGTCCCCTTTCCCCTCCAGTGTGATTTATTCTACCTCCAATTCCTCGAGTTCTTTGCGGTTATAGTAGAGTGAATGGGCTAAGGGATGACCTTCCGCTGGGGCTTAGTTGCTAGTGCAATGGAGTGAAGCGTTGAAGTAATTTTAGCATATAGGGCTTAATTGTGGCTAGGGACCTTCCGCCTGGACCAAAGGGTTAGGTCTACATAAAGGAAGAGGATTTATCACTTGGAATCCCTAGAACTCATTGCAATTCTATACGAGTGCGAGGTTGAGAGATTGTTCAATTTCGCCTCCCGGACATGTATAGGGTTAGGTATGGATGACCTTAGATTTGGGACCATGTATTAAAGGATCTCCATGACTCATTAATGCATTAGTTAGGAAGCATAATAGAGGGTTTTTGCATGTGAAAAGATTGTCCTAGGCGGATCAATATCCGAGTACCCCATTTATATTGATTGCCTTACCTCTCCTTTACCTGTGATTGTATTACTTCGACAAACCTATGCACTTGCGGGACATACGCAAGGAGCGGTTTCAATACGGTACCTCGATGGTGTATATCTTTGGATGACCAGTGTTCCGATACTTCAATGCCATGTTATCACAGACACTGATTGGTAGAGTAGACAACACATGGGTCGTGAACCTTTGGGAACTCTACTTCTTGTGAAGCATCATGGCATGAGAGCTTATCCATATCGGCCACATCCTTGCCTGGTAGCTACTTCACCAGGCCCAAGACCCCAGACTGGTGACCACTTTCCTTGGTCCTTACATCACTTATCTTGCAAAGAGACTTGGCCTAATTGACCGTTGCTTAGGCATGCAGCGTGTTGGAGGCATGTTGCTGCTCGGCATCACTACCCTCCGAGCAATACAGATGATTGAGCGAAGAGACACACCCCATGGTGTGCAGTACTGGGTAGTCCATAGATCTAACTCTTAGTCTTTTGATGATGAGGAGTCCCTTCCATTGGCTACTGCCCTGCTTCTCCTTTCCTTGCCCTAGCTCCAGTACCTATTACTGTTATTGGTCCCGCTTCCTCGGCTTTGACACCAACTCCATCTATTACACCAGTGATTTGGGAGTGTCTGACTCATCTCAAGGAGGATCAGGCATCGAATAAGGGTCTCATACGTTATATTTAGGCACATCTATAATGCCAGTACCCTCCATCCTCTCTAGTGCCCACTTCACAACCTACACAAGCTCTAGTGGCACAAGAGTCACTTTCCTCTCCATCGACATTATCCGTACTCCACTGATCCTATACCAATCCAGAGATACCATCCCAGCTCCCACCATTTTGATTTTATTTTATTTTGTATCATATTGTATCTTTAATTTCAACTTTTTACATTTCATTATGTATTTAGCAAGGGATATCTACCTTGTTACTTTTATATACGTACTTTTAAATAGTGGATTTTTACTTTACTATATTTTATTTTATTTTAGTCTTTTTGTTATATTTAATTATTTTAATTTATTTCTCTATTAGGGTTTCAGGTGATCGGGTGCTGTATTGGCCCGCACAGCCAGGAGCCTGGACAAGGGTAACCTAATCACCCTCAAAAGCCCAGCTAAGAAACTAGGGAGTGTCTGAGTTTTTTGTTCTTACTTTCATATGTTTTTATGGAATTCTTAATTTGTACTTGGTACATGCTAGTGTAGACCAATGAAAGCATTGCATTAATTTGTGGGGTTTCTCTATTCTAGGGACATGATATATGCTAATGTATTTTTTTCCATGTTTTCATCAAGTTAGTCTGCTTTGTGTATTTTTATTCTTTCTTGTATCCTTTTGAGCTGATAAGTGTCTAAATGTATGTATTTTCTTATATGTATTTTATACACTTAAAATGTATTTTGTTATGATTTGATGACTTTTTTGTGCTTAATCATGTGTTATTTGCTTTGTAGGGCACAAAAAAGCCATGTAAAAAATGAGGACACGATCAGGGAGAAAAAAAGAAGAAAACCAGGTTTTATAGTACTATAACATATTTAGTACTGTAGCAATTTCACTATATGACCTCCATACGACTTCCATGAGGCCCGTATGGACCTTGGTATTGACCCTAGTATAGCCCAAAATTTGGGGGTATTTATGGCATTTTCTAGGGCAAAACAAAGGGACTTCTTCTTGGCTATTTGGACAGCCTCCACCACACATTCTTCACGCCTTCCGGCCATCTTTTGGCAGTGATCCTTATGGGTAATGGTCACACATCATCACCAAGAGGGAGAGGAGCAAAGAAGAACAAGTTGAAGTGAAGTTCTAAGCACCATTGCACCATTCCAAGCTTCATCCCATCAAGGAGAATGAGATCATAGAGGGAGTTTTCTTGTTTCTTTATTGTATTTGTTTTCCTTGTATGTTGTGCAAGTATCTCTCGTCATGAGGGATTAACTTATTGTGGTGTTTGGATTTGGATGAAATCTAGGGTTTGTCTTGTGTAAAAACCATGGATGTTATTATTTCATTTGATAGTTGTTTAAGATTGAATCTATTATGCTTTGCATGTCTTGAGTTACTAATGGAGAATTTCGTAGTTCATTCTTAAATTGTATTTGTTGATGCGAGAGCGTGCTTATACTAGGTCATACATAGATTAAAAGAAAATACTTGTGCCGACAACCCCAAGAGATCGGGTGTTGGCAGTCCTCGAATGCTAGGTTTAAGCCGAAGGATAGTAGGTTTACTCCTATTTAGAGATTTCCTTGAACTCATTGCAATCATAGTAGGGTTGATCCAAAAGAGATTCCGATCACCACTAGTATGGGATTAGGGGTTAGCCACTGAGAGATTGGGGTTAACCTATCTAAAAGATCTCTAGGTCTTAACTACTGTTAATACATTTTAAGCCGTCCTAGTTTGGGCCTTAATGACAACTCTAGGGGGATTCCTTGTCCAAACACCTACTTCTCGTGCTTGATAGTCCTTTATTTATTTATTTATTTTTGTGTGTTAGTAACCCAGTCATAGATTAGTTAGTTTATTTTATTTGTTCTTCTTACTCATAATTGTAGGCTAGAAAGTAGATGAAGAATGAAAAGTAATACTTCTTGCCCTGTGGAATATGACCCTTGTGTCACACATAGGGTATTACTTGGCGACCCTGTACACTTACGCGATGTCAATCAAGTTTTGGGCACCATTGCCAGGGACACTCAAGGAATATTAGGAAAGCTTGTAATCTATTGCTCTAGCCATTTTTCTTTTATTTGTACATCTTATTCTTTGTACATATTTTTCTTGTTTTATTTGACATTATTTTTTTTTATTTGACATTATTTTTTTTTGTGTTCTCTTTTGTGCAAGGTACAATTTTCTTAATAAATGCAAGGGATTTACACTTGGAATAATTCAAATTCATCTTTAACTGCAAAAGTTGATGCCCTTAATGGAAAGTTCAACCAACTTATCACACAATAATCACTTGAGAGCAATCCACACACCAATCCATGTCATCTATATTGGGGGAGACATCCAAATGTATCAAGTTCTTTACATGACCAACAATGGGAGCACCCTCAAAATAGACCAACAACTTACTCCCCAACTCAAGAGCAGTGGTATGAATTTTCTTTAAGTACTTGATATGAGTATCTACAAGGAAATGAATTTAATACCAAGAATGTTTTTTCCAAATTCATGGGAAGCGCTGAGGTCAAGTCTCTGAATATGAACATCAAGTTTGGGACCCAGTTCAATGATATGAACACACGCTTGGATAACATGAACACTCAATGTAGTGGGCAGTTTAATGAATTGAGCACTATCTTTAGAGATGTCTGAGAATCTTTCCATAGGCTAGAGAAATGGGTTGGTGAACTTGTTAAAGTAATGACCGAGGAACAACCAATTCATGATCCAACAATAGAATGTCCAATTGCAAGTAACAATGAAACTGAAAAGAGCAATCATGAAAATGAGATAGAAGACAACTTTCGTGTTTTGGAGATTGAAAGGGTAGAAAAAGTGGCATCAATATCACTTGAGAATGTCCTTGGCATAGAAGTGAATGAACACACCAAGCACAAAAAGTGAAATATCCGAGGATAGTTGAAGATGTGGGTAGGAAGTCGAAGCCATTTAAAAAACCCACCTATGCGGGGTTGGATAATTCCCAATCAAAAACTTTTCCTTGGAGGCCCAAACAATCTCTTAGGCAAATCAAGAGTATCTATCAATGGTTGAGGGATTTGGGTAGGGACGTTAACGCCATGCAAGAATCCACCCATGTCTTGCTTGAGCAATTCTCAACCAAAAGCTATTTTCTTAGAGGCCCAAACAATTTTTCTAGAATGATTGAAGGAAATCTTACCAAGAGTAGAATAGAAGCGTAGAAGATGCTCAAGCCATCAAACGATCTACCCAAGCTACGATTGAATAACTCTAGCCTAAACTTTTTCCTATGGAGGCCTAAAGGTGACATGTTCAAGGTCACCACAAACTCATCATCCCGGAAGGGTAATTCTTTTTCTTTTTATGGAAGTAGCTATGTTATATGAGTGGGAGAAACACACCATCTTCAAAACCTCAATGAGGTAAGAAAGAGGTATGTCAAGCTAACAACGTTAAACAAGTGCTTCTTGGGAGACAACCCAAGCTTTGATTTTTTTCATTCCCTTATTTTCTTATTTTTGTTGAGTGTAGAATGTGTATTTGTTGTGTGTGTTTGTGGTTCTTTCATATTTTTTATTGTTTGAATAAGTCCATGCTTGCTTCACTTTTCATGAGTTTCTCATCGTGTTTGGTGTTATTTATTGATGTGCTTTGTTGAAAATCACTTTCTTTGTGTTATTTCATGCATTTGATCAAAGTTTTAAACTTTTCATTCATGTTTGGAGGAGTTCTAAATCCTATCTTCACTTCATTTGATTATTTCGAGAAGAAATGATGAATTTAGAGAATTTATGCTAGTTCGTACAGTCTCCATGCGACCGGCATGGAGGGTGGCTTAAGAAATCCAGAAAGTTTTCACTAGGTCATACGACCTCTATGTGGACCACATAGAGCCCGTATGGCACTATATCACGAGTTAAGTTTTAGCCATTTTATAGCCTTTTTTCTCTCCTCTTGTGTTTTTCTTTTTCTCCCGAGTTTCTCTCTTTGTTCTCTCTCATTTTTTCGGCCTAATCCTCCCATTATTTTCTCCTAAATCTCCTCCTCACTTCATTGAGAATTTGATCTAGTGGTTTTCCTCAAGTTTAACCATGGTTTTCTCAAGTTTTAATCAATAAGCTCTTTGGAGCCTTAATCCTAAACTTTTGATTTTTCTTGTTTTTGTGGAGCTTGTTTGTGGATTTATCCAAGTATTTGGCTTGGATTTTGTTATATGAATGGCATGGTTGTAATTTCATTTTGAATTTATGTAAAAAGATTTTTGATTAGCCGATATATGGGGAAGCTCTTACTCATTCAAGTCTGTGCTACAGTAACATTGAATAATTTGTGCTAAATTTGTTTTGCTTAGCATCCATTATAGTTCTGAGAACCCCAAATCATTTGAGAAATGATTTTACTTGAAATTTCTAATTGAGTTATAGGCATGGTCTTTCATTTT
>NC_052471.1:17784678-17939020 GCF_009730915.1 Dioscorea cayenensis subsp. rotundata
GGAGAAGCATTCAAAACCTTTAAGCTTGTTTTTAAAGCCATACGGCCTCAATGAGCTGCTCATTGAGGCCGTGAGAAAAATGCAGAAACTTTTAACTAACCTATACGGCCTCAATGAGCTCCTCATTGAGACCGTCAAGCCCATCCCGAGAGATTACACTAAGCCTTACGGCCTCAATGAGCTGCTCATTGAGGCCATTAAGAAAATTCAGAAACTTTTGCTTGCTTTATATGGCCTCAATGAGCTGCTCATTGAGGCCGTATGGACTCTTATTTTTCATGTGAACGTTGCCAACTTGTCTCTCTCTTCATTCTCCTTCTTCTCCAACCGAGCCCTAGCTTCCATGATCTATCTCTCCATGGCCAAATCTCACTAAATATTGTTCTAAATCATCTCCACATCTCCTTGGGAAGTAGATCTAGTGTTTGTCTTCAAGCTCCACTCAAGTGTGTTCAAATTTTTTGTTGGTAAGAAGCTTGTTGTGATGAAAATTTTCTTTTCTTTTCTTCTTGCTTTCTTGAGCTTTTGTGTGGATTGTTTCAAGATTTTAGCTTGTATTGTGTGGTATGAACATCATGTCTTTGAATTATCTCGAATTTATGTACAATTTTTTTTTCGAATTCATGATGAGGGGAAGCTCTTGCAAATTGAATAGTATCCATACGGGCTCCATATGCCCGTATGGATCCTATTCACTTCAATTTCTTCATGTTTTATCCACTTTCATGCCACATTATGCATTCTCTTGGATTCCTTTCATTCTTATTTGAATTATTATTGATGTAGGAATGCCACATGTCAAGAAACTCGCTTCTAAACGGCCGAGGCACGAGTCTCACACCCCCGACGAACCTCGCTTCTCTTCTTCTCTCCACAAGACCCCTTATGAAAGTTTAAAGACTAAACCATTTGCTACTTTTTGGCATATTGATTGGAGTGTTCTTGGAGAACTTGGGTGGGATGAACAACTGAAAGATTTAATTTCTTGTAATGGTTGGACGGAACTATTTTCCATTAATGAACCTACTTTTCGCCAACTTACATTGGAGGTGTTGAGCACATTTGAGGCGAAGCAAGATGAGAGGAGTATTCTCATTCGACTGACCGGGTTCCATTAAATTTCAAGCCTTTGGGAAGATTCAAGAAATGAACCACATGGAGTTTGCAAAATACATGAGAATTTATGATGATGAATTCATTAGAGCATCGTTGCTTAATCGGCCCCGCATTGATTACCCATTTGGCATGAGTGCAAGCAAATATTGGAATTCTTTAGCACCTAGTGACACCACCAATACATGGATGGCTACTCGTTTAGTGAACCCCATCCATAGATATATTCATGCTCTCATTACCCACTCTATTGGAGGTCGGAAAGATAGCAAGGGTGTAGTTACACAATCCGACTTGTTCACCATGTACGACATCCTGGAGGAGTATCCTATCCATCTTGGGCATCTGGTTGCTAAAGCGTTCATTCATTAGGCTCAGTTTGTTTGTCTGAGAGCTATCTTTGCAGGGCCCTACATCACAAGATTGATCTATGGCATGAATTTATTAGACCGTACTCGAGGCATGACTATGGTCGGGGAGGTGGCACCTCTTGGGGCACCTGTCCTGCGAGGGATTGGTTTGTTACAGAAAAAGAGTGGCACATGCAGACTTGTTTCACACTTGACCACGGGAGAATCCAGTCAGCATGACCATGGTGAGTCAGAGTCCGAATCCGATGGAGCACCCACTCAGGACCCTCCTGGCACTTCATTCCCATCAGACTTCGACTCTAGATTCAAGAATATGGAGGATGACATTTAGGCTATTCGTCACGAGCAGCGTGAGATGCGAGGACAGATTTACCAGGTTTTAGAAGTCAGTACCAGCTCACAGAGCATTTCCAGCAGTTTGTCATCTCCACCAGCTCAAGAATATTGTATGTATTAGGGTTATTGTTTGCATGCTAGTGTTACCCATGATGGCTTGTTCATTATTGTAAGACTCTTATAGCATGGATTAATGATTGATTTGAGTTACATATTTGTTGTTGTACTCTATTGAATCATGTTTCACCTCTAGTATTGTCTTGTGCACTGAATCTTGTGTTGATGCCCTGGGAATAGCCAACTTGACTACTCTATCTCTCTTGAATGCTTAACACACAATTTTGAGTACTTGGCTTTAGAATTCTAAGTTCTTTCTTTCAATGAACTCTTAAGAACTTTTGAGTCCTGTTGAGCTAGCCCTAGTTTTGTGGCATGTAGAGTAGTCTGAAGACATGATCTAGGATGAATGTGAAAAAGAAAATGATGAAAAAAAAGAGAATGAATGAAAATAAAAAAAAAAGAGTCTATGTCAGTATTCCTCTGCTAATGAAGCATGAATGCTTCTATGTAGACTGTAATCGAGTAGTTGGGTGACTCTTGTGCCTAACCAGCATGTGCACCCTTCAAAAAGATTTTTTGGTGCAGTCTATGTCAGTCGGACTTGAAAAAAAAAATGAAATGAAATGAAATGAAAATAAAAACCCTAGTGATCTTTTTGGCTACCTACTAGAGGTTTTGAGAAGAAAAGTGGGAGTTAGTTCTAGTTTAGAACTTAGAAAGATCTTACTTGTTCATTGGAGTAACACTTAGCATTTTGAGACTGAGTACTCTTGCATGTGGAGTGATTAGCATCTAGAGCTGTACTGATTGAAGTTAGTAGGATGGACCAATTCAGGGCAGATGAAATACTAGGTTCACACACATGGCACAGACATATAAGAGAAGAAAACCAGATCGCGGTACTGTAGCATATTCACTATAGCATATTCACTATAGCAGATTATTTAACCCTCCACTAAAACTCAAATCCAGCAAAGAATAACGCATATATCATACAAATAGACAACTTGAAGCACAATTATTGATTCACAGTCACAGTCAATGGGACCAACAAAAAAAATCACAAAAGAAACAAAAATTCGTGAGAAGATTCTCCATACCATAGAAAAACACAGATCGTGGCAAAAAGAGCACAAGATAAACATGGAAATCAAGAGACATGAGCTATTACCATCGTGTGCTCCATTCGCCCGAGCTTGGGAACGATTGTAGAGAAGAGAAGCAAGGATTTTTCGAATGCCGGTGACAACGTCTCCCAAAGAGACGGCGACAAGAGATGGCAGGGAGAGAGATGAAATTTCATCATACTCCTCATCAACAAAATATTTACTAATAAGTCAAACTACACACATTTCAATTCGTTCAAACTCTTTGTTATAGTCATATTTACAATTAAGTCCTAATTATTGGAATTTAAGAAAAAATTATGGGCTTTTTAATAGTTTGGCCCTTTTTTTTATTTAACTAAATGGCCCTAGGGCCATTTTAATTTCAAAATGGCCCTAGAACCATCATATCACCCACATGATGTAACATGTTGACTGGGCACTGACTAGGCGTTGAGTCAGCACTGACTGGCTGCTGACTCAGCATGTTTAAATTAAAAATCGTGATGTTTGCATTTTAACCCCTGAATTGTTTTATAATCAATAAATTAGCTTATTCTTGGGTTTTTTTAATCAATTTTTTTAAAATTTATTAGTGTTTTAAAATGTATTAAACTTTAAATAACTTTTTAAAAAATACGTAAGTGTGTTTTTTTAATTTAAATCCCTTTATTTGTTTTATAATTAAGAAATTATCTTTTCCCTTTGGTTATTTAACCAAAATTTTATTCAAAAAACTATGTAATTTTTTAATTTATTAAAAAATTAATTTTAAAGAATATATTTGAATATGAAAACACAAATTTTAAAATTATAACTCTTTAAGCAATATGTAAGTGTGTTTTTTAATTTAAACATGCTGAGTCAGCAACCAGTCAGTGCCCAGTCAGCTGAGCTTATTTGAAGACCTTGAATTGGATATTGGAAGTGTTATAGCTTTGTGTCTTTTGTTATCTTCAGTTTTCCAGGATTCTATTTGAAGTTTCCTCATTCTATTTCTTTGAGTTAAATGTACTTGAATTCTAGCTGAGCTTATTTTTTATTATTCCTTCATCAATATATCTGTCCAAGACTTGATAAGGTTCAATTATTTCTTGGGTGATTAGATTTAATTCTGATGGTTGATAGCAGAAGTATGACTCCTCAAATGTTAATTTGATGATTTATCAAATAGGATTTGAATATATAAGTTAAAATTGAACTTTGTTTGAACATGAGCCCGTATTCTAGCTTTTCTTGCTTATTAGCTTGTGTTTAACATGTTTTCATAACCATGCTTTTAATGCATATTCTTTCCTCTTTGTTATCATCAATTTTATTCTTCAGCATTTTCTTAGTCATTGTAAAACCAAACCAATGTCTAAAGTACTAGTGTGGTTCAGTTCTTTTTTTTACTAAAATCGCAAACCTAAAGCAAACTGAATTAGTATGATCAGTTTCCAAATTTCAAATTGAATTGAACAATAGAACTAGTTAAAGCTAAACCAAATGGTTATTTTTACTTCAAAATAGCTTGCATCATAATTTAATAAAAAGCCGATTTTTTTACCAAAGCAATGTATCTCGGAGATCTTGCAAGTATCTTTGTCGCTCCTAAAAAGCATGCTAACATGTGCATCATGTCCGCACGCATGCATTTTTCCCATCCACTTTGCTCTTATGATCCCATTCAACAAGCTCCTGCAGTTACTAATATCCTTGAATTGGATATTAGTAACTTATATATTCAGTGCTTAAAATAAGCTACATAGTACATTTAACACATTTTTTTTTTTTTTGGCAAAGTGTGAGAAATTTCATAGTTTAATATGATTAGTTAAAACTTAAAAGACCTTGAATTGGATATTGGAAGGCCAAATACAAAATATGAACATTGTGGTGATAAGAGCTTTGATATGTATTCTATTCTCGGTAACTGAGAAGGTAAAGAAAGGAATAAAACATGCAAATATGGCACAATAGCTGTTACCATAGCTAGCTTTGGTCAAAAACATATAAAACTGATTGACACGTGCAAATTGCTGATTTTGGGTATTTCTTTGACGCTTAACTCTCATGGTTGGTGATCGCGCGTAGAGCCTCATAAAGCCCCTCCCTCGAACCCTCGGACTTGCCGTCTCTGTTATCATGCTCCATCTCTCATCACCTCAATTTCATATTCGTACAAGTCTAAATGAGCAGACGATGAAGATTGTTGTGTGTCCTACTCCTACTCCTACTCCTATGTAGAAATGAAGTGAGAATAGTACCCCTCACTTGGGTTTTGGTGGCTCTTTCTCTCTTCTGACCAGCCTTTGCGAATCCCTCTCAAATTTCCATTATTCTAAAAAATTTTCTCTCATCCTTGTTTTTTCTAGTTAGGCTGATTATTTCTGAATTTTTGTGATTGTATGGAATGGTTTCCGAATTTGAAGGCTTGAGTTAGTGTTTTGTAAATTTATCCTAATTTCATGATATTTATTATGGACTCATTTCAGAGCGAATTAGGGATTTTAGATATTTATCGGTTCATATATTGGGGGATAGTCAAGAATCTGAGTCTTTATTAGATCTCTGAGTTACAAGGTGAGCTCCAGGAATCTCTATTTTAGTGTTCACAATCCTCTTCCATTGATTTGATTATGAAGTTATGATGAAATCGTGATTTAAATGTTTATTTGATTTATGTGGATTTTATGATATTTTATGTGGTATACTTGCACAAACAATGCTGATAGCTTGGTTTTTTGGTAATTTAATGCATTAATGCAGTTCACTGTTTCATTTTGCATTTTCTTAGAGTCAGTGTGGTGTCCTTTTTTGTGTGTTAGTCATTCTATTTTTATATGATTTATATGAAGTTTATGAAATTTGATGATAGAATTTTGCTTAAATAATGCTGATAGCTTGAGTTCTTGGCAATGGTCTGCATTCATTCAGTTCATTGTTTCATTTTGTATTTTCTGTGTCAGTTTGATGCCATTTTTGGTGTGTCAATCATTTTGATTTTATATGATTTATTTGAGTTTTATGAAAATTTTTGGCTTGAGTTTGCTAAAGTAGTACTGATAGCTTGAGGTCTATTGCCTGATTAATCCTCGGATAGCACCATTTTTATTTCTTGGTTTTTAGTTTGTTTCCTTTGAATCATATATCTAATTTAATTCTGACACGCTATTGTGATTGTGATTGGAGTTGATATCACCGCTTGGAGAACTAAGGTCTTCATTAACATGGTTTTGGACTTGATGATACTAGTGTTGCATTTACTTTCTGCAGGAATTTAACAAATGCCATTTGAAAGATTTCATTGGTTTAATGAGGTACAATTTTCATAATGCTGTCCTACCTGCCAAGGGCAATGCCAAGGAGTAAAGAAATTTTTTTCTCTACTGTCACACTTACAACTTCCTCTGCAGATTTTCGATTGCCATTTGCATCTTTACTAAAGGAATGCAAGTCTTTGTCCAATGCTAGGAAAATCCACCAACAAGTCCTTGTCAGGGGTCTTCTCCCTTATCCTATCTATTCCTTGTCCTTTACGTCTTCATCACTGGGAACAGACATTGTAGCGGCATACCTTGCCTCTGGTTCTCATGGAGATGCCCTCTTCATGTTGGAGCGTCTTTCTCCATCTCCCATTTTCTGGTGGAATGCACTAATCAGACAAAACGTCAACCAGGGGAACATCAACCATGCTTTGTTCCTTTGTCGTCACATGCAACAACTTGGAACAAGGCCTGATCACTACACATTTCCTTTCCTCCTTAAGGCATGTGGTGAGCTTCCTTCTTTCTGCCGAGGAGTTGCCATCCATGCTGTTGTATGCAGAGATGGCTTTGATTACAATGTATTTGTATGTAATGCCCTGTTGGCTATGTATGCACGTTGTGGTGCTTTTGAGGAAGCTAGCCGTGTATTTCATGAGATCATGAACAAAGGAATAGATGATATAATCTCATGGAACTCCATGGTTGCTGCGCATGTAAAGAGTGGGAGCCCACAGCTTGCCCTGGATTTGTTTGCGAAGATGACCAAGTCACCAAATGATAATTTTGGACCAAATAGGTCTGATATCATAAGTCTTGTCAATGTTCTTCCTGCATGTGCATCTCTCAGGACTGCATCTGAGGCTAGGCAGATTCACTGTCATTCCTTGAAGAATAATCTCTTCTCAGATCTCTTTGTCGGGAATGCCATTATAGATGTTTATGCTAAGTGCGGGATGATGGATGATGCCCTTAAGGTTTTCAAGGATATGAATATCAAAGATGTCGTGACTTGGAATGCAATGGTCACTGGCTATTCTCAAAATGGTTACTTTGAAAACGCACTTGAGCTCTTCAAGGAAATGCAGAAGGAGTGCATTGCGCTGAATGTTGTGACATGGAGTGCAGTTATTGCAGGATATGCCCAAAGAGGGCTTGGTCACGAGGCACTTGGTGTCTTTAGACAAATGCAGCATTCAGGGTCAGATCCAAATGCGGTTACCATGATTTCTCTCTTGTCTGCCTGTGCTGCTGTAGGAGCTCTTTCTTACGGAAAGGAAACCCATGCCCATGCCCTTAGAAAGTGCCTTATGAGATGGGATGATAATGTTGGTGAAGGAGAAGACCGTATGGTGCAGAATTCTCTCATTGACATGTATTCCAAATGCAAGACTTTCAATGCAGCCCGTTTCATTTTTGATTCTATTCCTCTGGTAGAGCGAAATGTAGTTACCTGGACCGTCATGATAGGTGGTTATGCTCAACATGGAGATGCCAATGTTGCCCTAAAACTTTTCTCTGAGATGGTACTTAAAACCAGTTCTGTTGCTCCCAATCCCTTCACAATCTCTTGTGTTTTAATAGCATGTGCTCGACTTGCAGCTCTTCGCTTTGGTAGGCAAATCCATGCATATGTGATTCGCAGCTGGTACGGAGATGGAATGTTGTTTGTGTCAAATTGTCTCATTGATATGTATTCTAAATGTGGTGACCTCGGCGCAGCTCAAGGTGTATTTGATATGATGCCACAAAAGAATTCAGTTTCTTGGACATCCTTGATGACTGGGTACGGAATGCATGGGCTTGGTAGTGAGGCCCTCCGCATCTTTGAGGAGATGCAGAATGTAGGTCTTATACCTGATGGCATTACGTTTTTGGTTGTTCTCTATGCTTGCAGCCATTCTGGTATGGTTAATGAAGGCCTTAGGTACTTTCACAGTATGTCTAGGGATTATGGTGTGGATGCTGGTGCAGAACACTATGCTTGTGTTGTTGATTTATTGGGTCGTGCTGGTCGATTAGATGAAGCACAAAATATGATAGAGGGCATGCCAATGAAGCCAACTTCAGTTGTTTGGGTGGCCTTGCTTAGTGCCTGTCGAGTTCATGCTAATGTGGAGCTTGCTGAATATGCAACTGAAAAGTTGCTGGCATCAGAGTCAGAGAATGATGGATCATATACACTGCTTTCTAATATATATGCTATTGCAGGGCGCTGGAGAGATGTTGCTAGGATTAGATTGTTAATGAAGAAATCTGGGATTAAGAAAAGGCCAGGATACAGCTGGATAGAAGATAAAAAAGGCCATGCTGTATTTTTTGTGGGGGATCGTTCTCACCCACTATCTCAGCAGATCTATACTCTCTTGGCACAACTTATCGATCGAATCAAAGCTATTGGATATGTGCCTCAAACACATTTTGCTTTGCATGATGTTGACGATGAAGAGAAGAGCTCACTTCTATCAGAGCACAGTGAGAAGCTTGCTCTTGCGTATGGCATCCTCACCTCCTTCCCTGGATCAACCATTCGGATTACAAAGAATCTACGAATCTGCGGAGACTGCCATAATGCCATCACATTTATCTCTATGATTGTTGACCATGACATCATATTAAGGGATTCTAGTCGCTTCCATCACTTTTCGAAGGGCTCATGCTCTTGCGGGGGCTATTGGTAATTATGTATTGGGTGAGATTACTTAAACTTTCTACTGGTATTTTTACCTGTACTAGAATTAAGTACTGTTTCTGAAAATTTAAATTAGTTGTTTAATGGTTGATTAAAAGGAAGGAGACGGATCTTGTATTAATAAAATTTTATTTTTCTCTTTCTCTCTCTAGTTTCCATCATGGAAGAAACACAACTTGAAGGCTTGTGTATTACCTTCTATTTCCAGAGCATTTCTTGAATGCTCAGATCTCTGAGAGCACTTTCCTTTGGGCTGAAGGAAGGAGCTGTTGGATTTATCTTCAATACCAGAGTTAAGCATGGTGATGTCTGTCCCGAGATCTTGCCCTTCTACTGGAGGTAAAGATGCCACCTTGGACTGATTTATTGACTTTGATATTTTCATAAGTCTTGATTATAGTATTTCTTGCTCAGATGCAGGTGATAATGATGATGATTTCACGGAGGAGGTCAAGGAGGCTGAGGCAGTAGCAGAGGCTTTGAAAAAGGGAGTTTTAGCCAGTGGCCAGGATCACTTCTACAGGAAGAGAGTGCAGTGGAGGAAACAGACATTGGCCTTGATGATCAGCCGACAGACCCGCCTGCTAGTGAGGAAGAATTCACCAATGATGATGGAAGTAATAAATGGGACCACGGTCTTAGGGTGTTAAGTATGTGTCTTGACCCAATACCTTGAAAGGAATGATTGCCTTGGTAATTTCAGTTAATTTTTATGCATTTCATTGGTGAAATACACTTTGTTTGGCTACTACATTCTGCTCGAATGCAAGAGTTTTTAAATATGAATTTTAACTTGGTGTTCGTTTACTTTATGTCTTACATCCCTGAGTTTCTGGTTTCTATTCATCTTTTACTCCCCTTTTTTTCTTGTGTGAAGCATATTAGTAGTTGCTATTTTATGTCATGCCATTTACGTGAAAATACTGTTGATGAACACATAAATTGATTAGGGTCTATGCTATTCCATTTTGCACACAGGAAGAATATGGACTTGAAGAGATGACTTATCCTCTTGAGAAGAGGTATGTCCAACTTTGGCTTCTAAAGAGATGACTGCAGTTAAAAACCTCAAAACTACTGTGGAGCAGGTGCAAGCAAATTTTGAAAGTTAGAGGAAGTTACCTGACAAACCAACTGAAAAGGTCTGCAGTTATTTTTGTCCATTTTTTCTGCAGACAGATGCATGCTTATGATTTCTTGTTCTCTTCCAACTTCTACTGGAATGTTGTTTTTATTATGCCATTTTAACTGCTAGACCATAGTCTAGGCAAGAAAGAATAAGTTGTCTAGGGCGTCATGGAATTTCTCTACCTGTGGAGTTCGGGAAAATTTGGACTAATGTTTGTTTCGCCTATATGTGTACTATCACAGTAAGAATAGCCTCTTGTTTCTTTTCATGCAGCTGGTTGGTAGAGACAAGTGTGGGTCTTTGTGTCATGTTTTTATGGGATTGTTTAGTGAAGAAATCAGAGTAACTGAGTCTTTATCTCTTTCAACTTTGAGTTCTCTACACTAAATATATAGAGCCTAATTTCTTCTACCAGAATACATAAACAAACTCTTTAAAATCTGGAACTAACATAAATACAATTTTGAATTAGTCATATTGATGTTTAACGGCCTAGAATATTATACAATAATTAATATGTAAGAGAATACATGTAATTCTACACATCCCCTCAAACTAAGGAATGGATGTTAATCATTCCCATTTTGCTTGAAAGATCTTCATATTGTTGTCTTGAAAGAGCCTTTGTCAGCACATCAGCGATTTGCAACTTTGAAGGAGTATACACCATATTGATGATTTTACTGCTGATCTTCTCCTTGATGAGAATGTTGATCTATCTCCAGATGCTTCATCCTGTCATGGTGACTTGGACGGCGTGTAATACTGATTGCTGCTTTTCCTTGTCACAACATATGCTGATTGTAGGATCATAAGGCATCTTCAGTTCTTCAAGGATTTTCTTAATCCATAAATCTTGACACGTTTCTAGAGCAACTGGCCTATATTTAGCTTCTACGGTGCTTCAAACAACTACAGATTGGTTTTTGCTTCTCCTAGTCACTAAGTTAGCCAGCACATATGTATAATATATTTATATCCTTACATTAAGTGTGTATTGTTAATAGATCAAGCATAATCTGCATTCGTGTACACTTCAATGCTTTTGGTTGAATGCTTCACAAAGTCTAATCCCTTCCCGGGAGTGTCATCTTAAGGTTGGTAGACAGTCTCAAGGTGCCTTGTTGTGGGTTTGTGCATAAACTAACTCAAGGACACTCACTGGAAACGAGATGTTAGGTCATGTGTGGGATATGTAAATAACCTTACCTACCAACCTTTGTTGTCCCTTATTATTATTAATCGTTGGACTGTCTTGTGAATCTCTAAGCTTTGAGTTCTGTTCCATGAGTGTAGGAGACGGTCTACGACCAAGCATTTTTGTCTTTCGAAGATCTATTACGTATTTTCTTTGAGAGAGGGGAACATCCTCTTTAGTTGGCGTAGCTTTTATTCCCAAGAAGTACTTGAGATTTTCTAGATCTTTAATTTTGAATTCTTTGAATATTTTACATCTAAATTAAATCTATTTTATGTAAAATCATTTGATGATAACTTTGCCTGTCTGGTATGTGATTTTATGGAACACGGTTTAGTGGGACTTATAAATATTCATAACTTTTAAATAAAAGTATGGATTTTCAAAATTTTAAATTGAAAATTTTGGTAGCATGTGAATTATTTTGAAAAGAGTAGTGGGCAAAAGAAGAATTTAATAATAATAAAAAATTATATTCAATTATGATAAAGCTCTATGAAAAGAGCAGTTTTGTCATTTGCTAATGTTTATTTTAAAATTTGAAAAATTTATTGTTATTCTTAATTCGTGTGCATGAGGATGAAACGTCTCTTAAGTCAAAACGGAGGGAGTATTAAAAAAAAAAATGGATTTAAAAAACACTCACATTTCTTCATTGGTGATTCAGTGGAATAAAAACCGAAAAGATTGTGAGCAAGAAAGGAGAAGGGGAAAAATGGAACCCAAAAAAATAAAAATAAATATTGGAACAAAGAAAAAGATCAGAACAAAAACAGGACATGACAACGAGAAAAGGTACCTGGATCTATTTTAAAAATAAAATGAAAAAAGGGGGGAGAAAAACCTTTCTTGCATGGTTCCTTACACATGTATGATATATAATGTGTGATTTCTCACCTCTCATGGATGCATGAAATGAATGGAATGCATTGGTTTCATGTTCGATTTAAAATGCCCTTTATGTTAACATACATGCTTGGTGGTCCCATCATAGGTTTCATGTCATTTAATTCATGATCTCCGACTCTCATGAATGCATGCTTGGCTATGTCCCATGTACACATGATTTAAAATCATGTATTTTTCAATATATTGATAATGTCTTGGGAGTAAAATAGCTTTATTTTTTTTACTATTTTAATATAACCCAATTCATATCTTTAGTAGCAAATACCCATCTTTTTTTGCATTTATGAATGTGTTACCATAGTTGACATATGATAATTAATACAATAAGATTGGGTTGAAATCCCAAATATTACTTCTCTAGTTGTCTGAGGAAAAAATAAAAAAGGATGAATGTTGGGCATGATAAAAAAACGAAAAAAATAAAAAAAATAAAAAAAAACAATAATAATAAAAAAATAGTTATTGGAAAAATTATTTTTTTTTTTTAAAAAAATGAAGACTTAAAAAGGAATGTTTGGGGATTTGAATGAAAAAATTGTCGAAAACTAATTTGAGAAAAGATGAAGGTTTGAGGGGCTATTTGTAAAATTTGGCAAATAAAAAACATAACAAATAAAAACTCTGGGTTTATTGGCAAAATCCATATATAAGTGTAAAAACCATAAAAAATTTGACTGTCATTGCAAAATTTAAAGAAAATCATAAAAGTGAGATTTTTGGAGTTATTCACAAAATTGGAGGAAAATATGAAAAGTAAAAATCTCGGGGTTCATTTGTAAAAATTAAAAAAAGGGTAAAATAAAATAAAAATAATAAGAAATGAGAAGGACGGGAATTTTAGGAACCTATTTGCAAAATGGCAAGAAAAATATAGAAAATATGAAAAATTGGTTATTGGCAAAATTGTGGAAAACAAGGAAAAATGAGAAAAATTATAGGGTTTAATGAAAATATATGAAGGAGAAAAATTTAGGGTACAATATGAAAAGGAGGAAAAATGAGAAAAATTATAGGGTTTAATGAAAAATATATATGTAGGAGAAAAAAATTTAAGGTACAATATGAAAAGGGGAGGGGAGGAAAAATGAGAAAAATTAAAGACTAAGACTCCCTGTGAGGTGTAATTAGGGATGATAACGGGTTGGGTTGGGTGCGGGTTTTGTCATACCTACACCTGCACTCGCTACACCGCCCCCATACTCGAACCTGAACTCGATGGGTTTTCAAAACCCTAACCCACACTAAAACCCTAACCCACACCCGCTCCTGACCATATTTAAGAATATTTAAAATGAAATTAAAATACAAAGTAGAAATAAAAAATGTCAATCCAAAATTTTAGTGTTTTTGTTTGAATGAACACAATAGAGTAAAAATTGAAAATAAACATTCCAAGCAACGCAAAATAGATATTCAAAGATTGATAGGGTTTGGTTTTAAAAAAACCTAACAAAAACATTGAATATATATAATTCGGTATATTTGTTAATTGAATTTTGGGTCGTGTTCGGGTTCAGGTCAGGTATCAAGATTCCCATACTTGCACCAACACCCGCTTTTTATTAGTCGGGTTTTATCCGAATCTGACTCGAAACCCCGTTAAACCGGGATTTTCCTGTCAAACTGGATTTTCTTTGTCAAACTTGGGTCGGGTCGGTCGAGATTTGGGGATTATTGCCATCCCCTAGGTGCAATGCATGGGAACTCTTAATAAGAGTCTCGTTATGTCTCTTGATTCTCACATAAGGGTTCCCAGACTCATGTTGAAGACTAAGACTCCCTATAAGGTGCAATGGATGGGAGCTCTCAATGAGACTCTCACCATTACCTCTTGATGCTCACAGAAGAGTTTTAAGACTCATGTTGAAGACTAAAACTCCCTGTCAGGTACAATGCATGGGAACTCTGAATGAGAGTCTCGTCATGCCTCTTGATCCTCACAAAAGGGTCTTAAAACTCATGTCGCAGACTAAGATTTCTTGGGTTGTACAATGCATGGAAGCTATTAAAGACGATCTCGTTATGCCTCTTGATGTTGTCGGAAGGGTCTCAAAACTCATGTTGAAGACTAAGACTCCCTGTGAGGTACAATGCATGGGAGCTCTCAATGAGAGTTTCACCACTAACTCTTGATGCTGACAAAAGGTTCTTAAGATTCATTGACACACCCCTTACGTGTGTGTACCGCAAGTGTACTGGTTGTCAAAGTAATAAAGTACCCCGGTGAGTGGGTAGTCGTATCCATAGGGAATAGTTGCTCAGAAACACAAGTATTGCTATTTAACTATAGTGAATACCAAGTTGTGATTTGAGTGAACAATATCAATGCAAATAAAAATAAAGAAAAGAGAAAAGAAAGCAATAGGAATAAGGAGATACTCGATAAGAAATTGAGGTACCCGGACATTGCTCACCCTAGGACTATTATTTCAAGTGCAAGACTACTTATTATGCCTCCTAATTGAAGTTTAATGAGTCGTATAAATCCAAAGACACACGGTCCCAAACCTAAGGTCAACCGTGACTAACCCTTACATTATACACCGGCGGAAAGGGATCTCTCGACGCCTCACACTGTGTAAGGTTACTTGAAGCTCTAGGGACTCCAAGTAATAAACCCTATTCCCTAATCTAGATCTAACCCTTTGGTCCAAGCGAAAGAACCCTAGTCATAATTAATCCCCAACACTAAGAATTACTTCAACACTTCACTCTGTTGCTCACGAAATTAAGCCCGAGTGGAATATGTCTCTTAGAACTTCACTCTATCGTGACCACAAAGAACTCTTAGAACATGGAGGTAGGATAAATCACATCGGAAGGAAAAGGGGACGTTCAGCTACCTCTCGACTCACCCTCTCGATACCTCTTCAACCTTGCTTTGTCTAATCCTAATGAAGTGTCACTCATTCACAAGGATTACCAAGATAGATTCTCAACCCTAGTGTCACTCTAAGGGAAAATTAAATCAACAAGCATTCATGGTTGAAAGTCAATTAAAACATCAATTAAAGAAGCAAAATAAGAGCCAATGAAACAAAATCATCTTAGGGTTTACAAGTCTAAGCACTCACTAGGGGTTTACCCCTTCATGGAGCAATACAAAAGCAAATATGAAATCAAAGATAAGTGCAAGCAATCCATAGAGAAAACCCCCTTGTACTCCATATCGATGGTCATGCGAAGTCGCTTCGTCTTCTCCAAAGGTTCTCTTGTCAAACCTAGGACACACCTCGCCGAATTGATGCCGATGAAAGCTCCCCAAAAGTTCTCCTCCAATGGAACTCGATGTCGAATGCCGTAGAACCACTCCAAAATCCTAGCAAAAGCCTTTCCGAACCCAAGATGGGAGCGCCTCCAAAGATGGGCAAAAGATAGGAAGAAGATCTCCAAATAAAACTCTCAAACGGTATTTATAGGGCTGGAATTGGGCATCCACGCGGGCGTGTGGATTTGCAGATTTTCATTTCCTGCGTGCTATGAATAGTAACTACTACAATAATTTACAGTAAAATGCTACAACACTTCACTAGAATGCTCCTGAATTCACTCTTTTCATCTAGGCTGCATGATTTTGTACACATCCATGCGATATATCACGTCGTGTTTTTGATAAGTGTCTAAATGTACGTATTTGAGTGTATGTATTTGTTACCTCTAGCATGTATTTTCATTAGAATTGATGCCCGTTTTGTGCTTAATCGTGTGTTATTTGCTTTGCAGGGCACGGGAACACCATGGATGACACGAGGATATGATTCGGGTGAAAAAGAGAAGAAAACCAGGGCGCGGTACTGTAGAGGTTTCACTGTAGCTGGAAGTACTGTAGCATCGACACTGCAGCAAGATTACTGTAGATGTCAATGTAGCACCTGGAGAGTTTCAAGTCAGGATTTGGATCATGGCATACGGCCTCAATGCTGCCCGGTATAGAGCTCGGGATGATCACTGTAGCTATAATGGAAGATATTTACTTGATGGAGTTTGCCTACCCCAAATAGTGTCAATGTTGAGCTCCATAGCGAGTGGTATAGCACTCAGGATGGAGGCCATAGGGAGTGGTATAGCACTTGGTATAGCACTCATGATGGGGGCCATAGGGAGTGGTATAGCACTCGGGATGGAGGCCATCAAGGGGGTATGATGAGTGGTATATAGAGGGCTTTTTTTTTGGAGAAAGATGGGGGACTTTTGGCTAGACTTTTTTTTGGGCCTCTTGGGCCGCCGCCACCACACACTCTTGTGGCCTTCCGGCCATCTTCCGGCGACGATCCTTGTGGGAAACGAGCACACATCATCACCAAGAGGGAGAGGAGCATAGGAGAAGGAGTTGGAGTGAAGATCTAAGCCACCATTGCATCACCATTCAAGGCTTCATCCATTCAAGGGGATCTAGACCGTAGAGGGGGTTTTCTTGCTTCTTTATTGTCTTTCTTTTCCTTGTATGTTGTTTAAGTGTCCCTTGTCATGAGGGATTAACTTATTGTTGTGTTTGGATTTGGATGAACCCTAGGGCTAATCTTGTGTATGAACTTGGAATGTTGTTCTTCATTGATTTTGATGGTTGTTTGAGATTCAATCTTTCATGCTTTCATGTCTAGAATTACATGTATGGAGAGATCCGTAATTCTACTATGAGTTGTATGCGTAGATGTGACCTACTCACGTGTACTAGATCTAGGAGAGATTGAAAGGGGATGCTTGTGCCTATACGCCGAGAGATCGGGTGTTGGTAGCCCTCCATTGCTAGGTTTAAGCCGAAGGATAGTAGGTTTACTCCTATTAGAGAACTCCAAGAACATAATGCGATCATAGGTGTGTTAATCCGGAAGAGATTCCGATTGACATTCGTATGGGATCAGGGGTTAGTCACCGAGAGATTGGGGCTAATCTACTCACGAGGTCTCTTGGTCTCAATTATCATCAATGCATCTTTAACTCATCTTAGTTCGGGACTTAATGACAACCCTAGGTGGATTCCTTGTCCAAACACGACCTTCTCATGCTTGATACTCCCTTGTTTATTTACATCTGTGCTAGTTACCCGGCCATAGATTAGTTAGTTTATTTTATTTTTATTTCATTTGTTCTTCATACCAAGAATTGTAGGCTAGATAATAGATGAAGGGTGAGTAATAATACTTCCTTGGCCCCGTGGAATACTACGACCCCTGTGTCACTCACAGGGTATTACTTGGCGATCCCGTACACTTGCGGGCGATCCATCAGTTTTCAATGAAACTACATTGACAAAACTCTTGACAATGTTGCACAAGTCAGAGAATATGAGGGTGACGACTGCCTTTGTGCCCCTCTAATTTGTATATTCACTTGAGCACAATGGAAGTTGGTACACACCCACATGTCTTTGAGCACAACTTGTGTCTTAATATTTGTTCGATCCAAGAACTTCATCAATAATTGCATCCACGATCTACTTTTCCTTTTTTTTTTTCTAAACTTGTCTCCACAACCATAAATGCACAAAAGAACACAAATACACATGAATGAGCTATAAGATCTGATAAAAGTAATGCTCAATGTAATAAAGTATACTTCGTATTACTTATACACAAGCACTTATCGCTCATGTTGAAGACTAAGACTCCATGTGAGGTACCATGCTTAGGAACTCGCAATGAGAGTCTTGTCATGTCTTTTGATGCTCACAGAAGAGTGTCAAAACTCATGTTGAAGACTAAGACCCTCTGTGAGGTACAATGTATGGAGCTCTCAATGAGAGTCTTACTATTACCAGAAGGATTTTAAAACTCATATCAAAGACAAAGTCTCCTTTGTGAGAGCCTCTCTATTATCTCTTGAGGCTATCTTGAGTGAGTGGAAAATTTGTTGAAGTCCACCAATTCATGTGGAATCCAAAGCAATGGTGAACAATTCCCATCTTAAGATCCTCATAGGTCAATAGAGGTCTTGAATTAAAAAAAAAAGATTGAATGATGCTCTCACCTCATGTCTTAAAAAAAAAGAATGTTTTCTAAGTGAGAATTTAAAGCTTTAAGAAAAAAAGAAAAAAATTAAATAAAATGATGAGAAGAATATATTTCCTTGACAGTGATGGAGAAAGAGGTTTCACAAATGTGAGATATTGAAGTCTTTAAAGTCCACGACTAAAAGAAGGCTACGATTTACAAACAAAGGAGGACTGCCGGAATCCACAAGATATTTCAAAAATAAACAGCCAAAGTGATGAAGTTAGTGACCCAATCATATATATGACTGGTTGGAGATACATAAGTGAAGGCTCAAAAGCTTGGAAGAGTGGAGGCTTGAAAAAGTTCAAATGATTAGACCAATAAGCTCAAGGATATAAAGACATCAAAAATAAAAAAAAAATTGAAGAGCTTTATTAGTCTAAGATTGAAAACTTCACGAGCATGAAATGTTGGAGCTTTTGAAATTCTAAATCAAATGAAATCGAGTTTATGATTTGGAAACATAAAAAAAAAAATCACAACTTGAGATTTATTTGATAACAAGACCTAAGTCAACAAAATAGAGGAGATATCCTCAGTGTGATTCTTGTTGAAAAATTGAGATTAAACAAAGTCAAATAGACTCAAGTTATGTGAGGCTAGAGGAAGATTAGGAAAGTAGGATTACAAGAGCTAGACTTTTCTAATCCTTGTATTTCTTAATGAAATTTATGTATTTATGTAAATTTTTTCTTCTCTTATGAAATTAATAAAATTAATTTCTCTTGTATATGTTATTTCTCATTCACAGTTGTTCTTGATTAGAGGTTTCCATGACTTAGTCCAGGTTAATTAACATTAGGGGCTTGACCTTAACGAAAGTCATGAACATATAATCCCTGTAAGTCTAAAAAAAAAAATTCAAATTTGATTTATGATCTAGTTATTTTAATTGGTTGGCCTAATTAAAGGCAGATTAAGAATAAAGGACCTCACAAATTTTGGCACACTCAGTGTGGACCTGACTTCTTCAATTATTGAAGAAAGTGTGATGAGAATTTTTTTTTTAAAAAAGAAAAAAACAAAGAAAAAGGAGTAGGGAAAAAAATCAACTTTGATGTTCCCCTTTCATGTTTTTGTAATGGCATTAACAAACAATACCAATAATGCTGCTCCTTTATACATCATCTTCTTGGCGGAAGGCACTCTAGTTAAGATTCCCTATGCGTTTGTTTGCACTGGTCCTGTGGGAGCAGAAATCAAACTTGGGACTGTATCGGACTACGTTAATTTTGTGCCAAGTCCACCACCATCACCAACTGGAACTCATGTGTCATGCCTTTCATCAAGTAGATGACACCCTAATGTGATACCACTTGTTGAAGTTGAAGACAAAGTGCCTACTATTATAACATTGGTCTTTAATAGACTCATTTTTCTTAAGAGAGTCATGAACATGAACAAAGAAGATGATGAAGAGGAGCTTTCATTCACCATTATGACTAAAGGAGAAAAGAGTAACATCTTCAAGAAGCCTAAAGCTACCCCAATAAAATCATTTATAATGGGGCGCCAATGTTGACCTCGAGGAAAATACCATCACCTCATGAACAAATAAGCTTTGTTTCATTCCAAGACTCAAGGAACAATTCATCAAACTCATTTACTAACTCTTCTGAAGCATTGAAAATGGTAAAGGAGAACTCCATGACTGGCAAAATTTACTCCCATCCAAATAACAACATGAAGGGGGAAGGCCACCAAAGTCTCACTATTCTAAGGAGACTTTTGTGAAAAAGAGTTATAGCAGCTTTATTGACAGGACCCACGCAAGTGCACCGGTTTATCGAAGTAATAATCCCAGGTGAGTGGGTATCATATCCATAGGGAGTAGGGAATAAAAACACCAAGATTATTATTTAGCCAAGCAAAAATGGAACAATGATTGTGTTGATAAGATGTAATGTAAAAAAGAATAAAAGAAACAAGAAAGAGAAGCACAAATAAATGAGAGGAAAGACAATCGATAATAAGTGTGGTACTCGGATATTGTTCCGCCTAGGATTATCGCTTCAAGTGCAAAACCAACTATTATGCTTCCTAACAAATGCATCAATGAGTTGTGGAAATCCTCAAACACACTATCCCAAATCTAAGGTCAACTGTGACTAACTCTACACTATATCCCGGCGGAGAAATCGATCAATCTCAACACCTCACACTATGTAGAGTTGCAAGAAGCTCTAGGGATTCCAAGTGATAAACCCTATTCCTATATATAGATCTAACCCTTTGGTCTAGGCGAAAGACCCCTAGTTACAATTAAACCGTAGATGCTAAAGTCACTTCAACGCTTCACTCTATTGCCTCTGTAACTAAGCCCTAGAGGAAGGTCATTTTGGGGGGTCAAAATACCCGAATAGTCGGTCGGTAGCTGATCGTACTCCTCTATTTCAGTAAATGCCTCATCATATAGCCCGAGTCTGATGGAAAATTGTGTGATGCTCATACTATGATGCTGCCCAACAGCTGTGAACTGAATGGCATCGATACTATCGAAATGGGAATAAGAACGATCAAACTCAAACTAGGAGAGCACCTCCAATGTGAGTAGGCAGATAGTAGGATCACGAATAAGTAGCAGCTTGTGCCAACTATCCACCGACAAATACTTTTTGACCTCATCTGCTATGTCATCTGCCAGTTGCACCTCCTTGAGTGAACTCAAATCTGAAAACCGCGTCTGACCAAACTTTAGCTTTGACAACCGCTCAAACCAAGCCCGATGCTCAGGAATGGCAAAGTCCACGTTTTTTGGTTCGAAGGTAGGCTCTCGAGGATGTTTGCCAGCTGCTTTCTTAGTTCTGGGGGCCATATCTGCTGCATTAAAAAGAAATCAAGCACAATCATTGACAAAATAATACTTCATAAATCCACACGGGCGTGGGGAAATTCCACACGCCCTTGTGGGTTCATGGGGTGTGGAAACCGCACACCCCTTGTACTCAAAAATCCCTAAATACATCTTCAAAACACTTTAAAACTCCTCCCAAGCAAATATGAACCATTTTTAACATAGAAACGAGTCAAATCTACCCATTTAAACAAAGAAATCACAGAAAATCAAGAAGTGGCAAGGATAAAAAGAGAAAAATAGGTTTACCATTAGAATGAAAATGCAAATTTGAAAATCGGCCTGAAACTCAAGTGGAACTCCTCTAAACCAACGGTGGAAGGTCGGGAGAATGTGAGTGTTCTCAGAGTATTTAGATGTGGAAATAATAGGTTTGCAAAGGAAGTCACGGCCTTATAATTTCTGCATATCCAAACAGGCGTGTGGTAATTACCCACGCCCGTGTGATCCACAAGAGAGCACCCACAGGGACAGACGCATGCCCTGTGTGCTCTCGGAATGACACTCTAAACTCTGAACAAATCCACATGGGTGTGCGGAAAATACCCACGCCCGTGCGCCCGACCCACAGGGGCATACTCATGCCCTTGTGGCTTCTCTGTCCAATCCGAGAAAATTCACTAAGGTAGCGTTTGGTTGGATGTAATTCTAAATGCAGTGGATTTCTAGTTACAATGTAACTGGAAATACTTGGCTTTCAAAATACAGTGCAGTCAAATCTTGTGTTTGGTTGGATGTAACTGGAATTACTGTATTATAAGATTTTATGTTTGTTTGGAAGGATTTGTAAATCTGGAATTGGAAAACATGTGTATAAGTGTATGGATATGTCTGCGTATATGCATATATACATATATATATATATACATATACATATATGTATATGTATATATTTGTGTATATATACATATATATTTATATATATACATATATATGTGTATTTATATATGTAAACATACTATATATAGGTATATATAAGGAATGTATATACATACATGTATGTATATATAAATATATGTATGTATATGTATGTGCATACATATATGTGTATATATGTATATGTGTATGTGTATATGTATAGATTTATGTATATATATATATATGTATATGTATGTATATACATATACGTATATGTATATATATATATGTGTATATGTATATGTGTATATGTACATGTGTATATATGTATATGTGTATGTGTATATGTATATGTGTATATATGTGTATGTGTATGTGTATGTGTATATGTGTATATGTATATGTGTATGTGTATATGTGTATATGTACAGATTTATGTATATATGTATGTATATGTATGTGTATATATGTATATGTATATGTATAGATTTCTGTATATATATATATATGTATATATACATATGCATATATACTGGTTTTGAACTCCCGGGATTTGGTTTTACGGTCATTTTGACCGTAAACCAAAATCCCTTAATGATGGGATTTCAAAAGCACATGAAAAATGAAATACATCAAAACAAACACCGGATTTTAAAAAAATAAGGGATTTGGAGTTACATGTAACTCCAAATCCCTTGAAACAAACACTACCTAAGTGTTTCACATGCCCGTGCGGAAATTACGCAGGGGCGTGGATTCTTACTGGGCAGTTCACAGGGGTAAACGCACGCTCTTGTGTCTTCTCGGGATGGAGGAGAACTTCTTTGCAGAGATCCACACAGGCACGTGGAAATTACGCACGCCCATGCGTTTGTGGGAGAATTGTTCATAAGGGAAAGTCCATGCCTCTGTGTCTTCTCAGAAAATTTTTTTGAGTCTCTACAGGGAAACAAGAGTGAGTCCACGCCCCTGTGCCCTCTCTAGATGAGCTCTGAACGAAAGCGCACGCCCGTGCGGAAATTCCACATGGGCGTGTGTTTTCTCTTGATACTTAGAAAACTCTACAGACTCTGCAGAAAATTTCTGAACATATAAATACACTCAGAGCCTGCCATATCATGCAGAATATACCAGAGAAAACATGGAAAATAAGCTCAAACGACCGAAATTCTCCGCCATGATAATAAAGCATATGAATACACTAATTAAGCCACAAGAGAATCACATCAACAACATAACAATCAAGACACCAACACTCATGCTTTTATTCATGGAAACACTAATCTAATAACTAGGAAAGCAGAAAAGACTTGGGTTGCCTCCCAAGAAGCGCTTGTTTAACGTCACTTAGCTTGACGTACCTTGTCTTACCTCATGGGGTTTCACGGAGGAAGAATACCTCTTTATCATCTTTACTAACCTTCCCACCAAAATAGTGCTTTAGCCAATGTCCGTTCACCTTGAATGTACCCTTCTCTGGATGAGAGATTTCAATAACCCCATGGGGTGATACCTCAGTTACAGTATACGGCCCAAACCATCTGGACTTAAGCTTTCCTCGAAATAACCTCAAGCGAGAATTGAATAGTAAAACTTGATTGCCAAACTTGAACTCCTTTGGGCTTTTGATATGCTTATCATGCCATTTTCAAATCTTTTCCTTGTAGATCCTTGCATTCTCATATGCCTTCAATCTCCATTCATTTAACTCATTGAGTTGAAGCATTCTCTGCTTCCTTGCCTTGCCCAAGTTAAAATTCATGTCCTTGATGGCCCAATAAGCCTTATGTTCAAGCTCAACAGGTAAGTGACATGATTTACCATACAATAAGTTATAGGGAATTGTCCCTATTAGAGTTTTGTATGGTGTTCTGTGAGCCCAAAGCGTATCATCCAACCATTCTGACCAGTACCGCTTGCCTTGTTCAATAGACTTTGTCAAGATTCTTTTGAGTTCTCTATTCGTAACCTCCACTTGTCCACTTGTTTATAGGTGGTAATGGGTAGCAAGGCGATGGTACACTCTATAGCGCTTCAGTACTTTTGCTAGTTGTGTGTTGCAAAAATGGGTCCCTTAATCACTATTGATAATTCGTGGAGTCCCAAATCGAGTGAACAACCTCTTGAGAAACTTCACCACAGTTCTAGCATCATTGGTTGCAAGGTCTTGAGCTTCCACCCATTTAGAAACATAGTTAACTGCAACCAGAATATATTGCTTACCATTGGTCTTCAGAAATGGCTTATGAAATCAATGCCCCACACATCAAACACCTCACAGAATTGCATTGGATTCTGAGGCATCTCATCCCTCCTTGATAGATTTTCGGCCTTCAGACAACTGTCACATCGAAGAACAAATTGATAAGCATCTTGGAACAGAGTTGGCCAATAAAAACCAACAGCCAAAACTTTCTCATCAGTTCTACTTGACGCGTAATGTCCACCAACTTGCCCGGAGTGACAATGTGCAAGTATATTCCAACCTTCCTTTCTTGATACACATCTGCGAACCACATGGTCTACACAAATACAAAATAGGTATGGATCATCCCAAAAGTAATTCTTTAAATCACGGAAAAACTTCTTTTGCTGTTGGAAGGTGAGGCCCTGCTTAAGCACCTTTCCCGACAAGTAATTTGCAAAATCTATGAACCATGGAGTGTCTTCCGAATCTGCATCCTGGATTATATACAAATGCTCCTCAGGAAGGAAATCGTTAATCTCTTTACTCATCGGCTCTTGCCCTTCACAACCATCTAACCTCGGTAGATGATTGACAAGGTCCCCTTGCGTATATCCCACAAGTGCACGGGTTTGTCAAAGTAATAAACCCAGATGAGCGGGTATTGAATCCACAGGGAGTAGGGAATAAAAACACTTAATCCGCTTCTTAGCTATGTGAAAGATCAGTAGTGATAAGTGTGACAATGATTCAATTTTCAAAAGTAAAAACAACAAGTAAGAGAGCACGAGTAAAGAAGGAGGTAAGGCAATCGATAAAGATGGGGTACTCGGATAATGCTCCGCCTAGGACAATCGTTTCAAATGCAAGAACCCTCTATTATGCTTACAAATTAATGCAATGGTGAGTCACGGAAATCCTTAAATACATAGTTCCAAATCTAAGGTCAACTATGCCTAACTCTATACATGTCCTGGAGGAGAGATTAGATAACCTCTCAACCTCGCACTCGAATAGAGTTGCAATGAGCTCTAGGGATTCTAAGTGATAAATCTCTTCCTAATTATAGACCTAACCCTTTGGTCCAGGTGGAAGGCCCCTAACCACGATTAAGCCCTAGATACTAAGATCACCACGACGCTTCACTCCGTTGCACGTGCAACTAAGCCCCAGGGGAGGGTCATCCCTTAGACCATTCACTCTATTATGGCCGTAAAGAACTCGAGGAACGGAGATAGAATCTATCACGTCAGAGGGGAAAGGGGACGCTCCTCTACCTCTCGACTCACCCTCTCAACCCTCTCCAACCTAGCTTTGTCTAACGCTCGTGGTGTGTCACTCACTCACAAGGTTACCAACAAGAATTCTCAACCCTAGTGTCACTCTAGGGGAAATGTTCATACAATCAAGTATTCAAGGTTGGAACTCACAACAAACATCAATTAATTGAAAGTATAATAAAGAGATTCAATGAAACAAATATATCCTAGGGTTCACAAACACCCAAGTACCCACTAGGGGTTTAGCTCTCCATGGAGCTAAGTACAATCAAAGAAATAGAATGTAAAAGCAATGAATCCATAGAGAAACCCCCTCGATAGTCGTGTCGATGGTCTTGTGGAAAGTCCTCTACTCGTCGTCCAAGGATTCCCTTGTCCGGTATAGGATACGCCTCGACGGAAGCTCCTCTACCAACCTTCTTCCAAAGGAATGACGATGTCGGAGCCGTAGAACCTTTCCAAAACCCTAACCAATACCTCTCAAAACCCTAGCCGAAACCCTCTCTCAAGTTGGGGAAAAGATGGAGAAAAGAATCCTGAAATCGGGGCGGAAATCGACTTTAAATAGGGCTGGAATCGGGCATCCACACGGTCCTGTGGATTTTTTACACGCCTCTGTGGAATTTCCATACAGGCGTTGGTAATTTCCACACACCCGTATGGATTCTCTAGAATTGTGATTTTTCGACGTCTGTGAACAATCTCGCTACTGATTTTTTTGCTCGCTAGCCTGCCTACGATACCTAGAATAGAATACTTCCCGAGTCCATACTTTGATCGAGGTGACGCAAACGGGCACACGTTCACGTCGTGGATCGCTTTGCTTCTTTAATGATGGACAAGTTGGTGGAGATCTTGTTCTATGTGCATAAGTCGGAATGCTTAAGTATGACTGCCCTTGTGCCCATCCAAATGGTTGTGCTAACTCAAATACTAGGAGGTTGGCACACACTCTAGCATCTCACACCTGACCTATGTCTTCGCGTTTGAACTTTAGCAAGATTTCCTCCAAAATCGGTGCATTGTGATCCACATTGGCTTCTTTCCTTCATAATTGGTTTCACAACCCAACCTGCATAAAAGTAACATAAAAACACACATATTAGTGTAAAAACCCGAGAAAAGTAATGCTTAACAAAAGGAAAGAACGCTTTGCATTCATATCGCACAAGCACTTATCAAACTCCCCCACACTTAAGCTTTTGCTTGTCCTCAAGCAAAAATTAAACATTCTGTGCATAGATGAAGGAAATATTGGAAGTGCTTGACCTTAGGTTCACCAAAGTGTACATATAGAGCATTCTACAAGTAAGGGAAATTTCAACATTAAATACAAAAAAACAAAGCTCTAGCTAAAAACTTGAATATAAAAGGACAACAAACCTGAAATCGTGTACGTGTGTGAACTCACTCAAAACAACCCAAGCTATACTCCTCAAAGTTCTACGTATAAGGGACTTATTTATCTACAAAAGTGACAACAATTTCAAAGATGGTAGTAGCTTCACACATCCTCTAAGGTAGCCCTTTCCAAAGCTGCCGCTAAGGTGGCTTTCACACTTTCGAGGTGGTAGCTCTTTCTACTGGAGTGGTAGCTTTCACTCATCCTATGAGATATATCTTTCTCTCATTAGAGCATAACTAGTATCCGACTTATGAGAGTAGCTTCATACTTCATAGGTGGTAGCTCTTTCTACCCAACAAGCACAAATAAACAATAAAACTATTTTATTCTTTCTTTTCATTTTCCATTTTTTTTCCTTTTTGTTTTTTCCATTTTTGTTTTTTCACAAAACACAACTATAACTAGTCTCTTTAACATCGAACATGAGTTTCCAAAAGAGTTTAAAGAGTGAGTAGTGCACTGAGTGTAATTCGGGCAAAAATTCCTAAAAATTCAAATAAAACTTGAGCATGAAGATATTCAATGTTAAAAATTCTCCTAAACTCAAGAATATAATCAATGCAACTAAGGTGAACCGCCACTAGCTATGTGAGCATGTATATCAATCAAGAACAATAAAAAGGATGTGTGCACTATGAAACTCCCCCCCACACTTAAGTTGTACATTGTCCCCAATGTACACATGCAAGCTCACTCATAATGGGTATCAATCAAAAGCAAATGTGGGAGAAGCACTTAAAACAATACTCCCCTGATTCCTAGTGTTGCATTTGATAAAGCTAACTCCTTGGGAGTAGTGTTCCAACGTGTTGTGAAGCTCACAGAGTCAAGTGCCAAAGCACTTTGGCTGTGCCCATGACAAAGTCTCAATTCCCAAATGACAAGACCATCTGCATGCATATACAAGGGGATTCAGTGAAGCTCAATAAAAACAAAATAACTCGAGTATATATAAAAGATAGACAATGAATACAACTCGCGATGCAAAATGAAAATAAACTCAGAAGGAGAATCCTTTCTGAGTGAACAAGTCTAAAATAAAATGCAAAATAAAGAAAATGCAGAAAAATAAAGTTAAATATCGGTCTCACGCTCTGTCGGCTCCTCTGCTACTGATGGTGGTGGGGAAACATAAGGTGGATCCACCGGTGCTGGTATAGGTGATGGGGGTGCAGGAGATGCTGAGGGTCTGGATCTCAATAGATCTCGTAGTAAGTCGAAACGGGCCATAAGATCTGTATACTGAGCTGACTGTATAGCACGGAGCTCCGCTATCTCGGTCCAAATCTCTCTCACATCACTCTCAAGCCTCTCAATACGATCATAAGCTCGAGGCCCCTGTGCTGCACAGGATCTGGGAACCTGTCCGGAATCCTCCACTGTATCCCCTCCGCTCCCAGGGGTCTCTGGGGTAGCTGAAGTAATAATATAGACCACTGGCCCACATCTCTGTACCAACCCCATCATCCTGATCGTCTCAAACGCAAGAGGTGTAGGCACAACTGCCCTCTCAACACCACGTAAAGCATCTACCAAACCCATCCCCAAGATGAGTCTGGTAATGTAAGGGCCAGCAAATAATAATCCCACTCTCGCAGATTGACCCTGGTACCTCAGAACATCCGCCACTATGAACCCCAAATGAATCGGCACATTGCGGGCCATGGAGTATAAAAAGAATAAGTCCTGCCTGGTCAGAGTAGATGTGTTATCACCTCGACCTGACACAGACCTGCTGAGGACCGCGTGCAAATACCTGTAGCTCAACCGGGATAGGCTGGTGGCCTTCGACATTCCCAGTTCAATCTGCCCACGTCCACATAGGACCATATACACATAGTCCAGAGTCACCGATCATTTGGAAAATCCACGGTGTAAACGTCCCATACTCCTGTCATCTGGTATATACGACATCGTACAGGCCCATCTGAATCAAAAACTCAGTGACACTAATGGAAAATGGATGTCCGAATGCTCGAAACTGTATAGCATCCATAGTGTCAATTCTCCCATACCGCAACTCAAAAGACGCTAAAACCTCAAGCGTCAATGTGTGGTAAGCCGGCTCACGAATCGTCAGTAACCCTCCTCTAGCTTCATACTGCTAACATATCATCGATCTCATCAGCTAGCTCATTCACCCCGCTGAATATCTCTCAGTGCTTGCAAATCCACAAAACAAGTTTGACCAAAACCAAGTGCTGAAAGTCTCTCAAATCGAGCTTGATGCTCGAGATTTGAGAATTCCATGTGTATTGGCTCGGGTGGGATGACTTTGAGACGCTTTACTTCGTTCTTCTTCACGCGAGGTGCCATACCTGTAGTACAAAAAGAGGAAAATGATCAAAGAAGCTCAAAAGCAGTATACTGCAGAATTCCACACGGGCTTGTGGAAATTACCCACGCCCGTGTGGATCTGCAGGGCGTGAAAAACCCGCACGGGTGCACAACAATTCTCAAAAATTTAAGTTAAAACTGCGTCTAGACGCTTTCTAAACATGCACCATGCATTGTAAAAATGAAAATTCGCACTTAAAGATATTTAATCTGTGAAAAACAAGAGTTGGCGAAGAAAAGAGGATAAAAGGTTACCGATGAAATAAATGCGAAAACTCTGAAAATCGGCACGATATGCGAAGAAAAATCCTCTAAAACAATGATGAGAGGTCGGTTATATGATCAGAAGTGGTTTTCAGGCGGTTGAAGATGAAGAGGAAGAGAGTATGCAAGGATTTTTATAGGAAGACTCGCGCCTCTTGGAATTCTGCGCAATTGCATGGGCGTGCGGAAATTACGCACGCCCGTGCGCCTCATCAAGAGAGCTCCACATGGGTAGATGCACATCCCTGTGCGCTCTCGGGAGAAACTCGCACTATCTCTGAACGCACCTCCACGGTCGTGCAGAAATTACGCACGCCCGTGCGCCCGACCAACAGGGGCAGGCCCACGCCCCTGTGGCTTCTCTGCATCCAAGAGAAAATCTCTAAGTGTTTCACGCGCCCATGCGAGAATTCCGCACGGGCGTGGAACTTTACAGGCTCAACTCACAGGGGCAAGCGTGCGCCCCTGTGTCTTCTCGGGATGGAGAAAACTCGTCTGCAGAGATTCGCACGGGCGTGCGGAAATTACCCACGCCCGTGCGGTTTTCACAAGGTCGCCCACAGGAGCGAATTCACTCCCCTGTGAGCTCTCGGGATAATTTGACAAACTCTGTAGAAAATCACACGCCCGTGCGGAAATTACCCACGGCGGTGCAATATTCGCATGGTCATCCACAGGGGCAGCCGCACGCTGCTGTGCCTTGTTTGGATGAGCTCGCAATACAAATACATAGGCGTGCGAAAATTCTACACGCCCGTGCATTTTCACTGGATGCCTTAGAAAAACCTGCAGGCTCTGCAGAAAGTTTCTGAACATGTTTACACACTCAGAGCCTGCTCTAATATTCAAGTTTTACCAGCGAAAAACATAGAATAAAGCTCAAACGACCCAACTTCGCCAAATCCACATGAAAACACACGATGAAAACTCAAAACATGAAATAAAATCGCAGCACAAGCATCTAAAAAATCAAGACACCAACACTCAACAAATTATTCATGCAAACACTACATTATTCAACTTTTAAGAAAAATAGTAACACTTGGGTTGCCTCCGAAGAAGCGCTTGTTTAACGTCACTAAGCTTGACGTACCTTGTCTTACCTCACGGGGGTTCATAGATGAAGGTTGCCCTCTTACCCATGACTTGAAAGCATGATGTGCAAAGTCTCTTGAGGATAGAGGGTGAATTATCGAGCTTCGGACCACCTAGCTATGGTTCATCTAACTCCTTCGGTTTACGGACATCTCCAATAGCCTTGGAGTGTTTCCGGTGGCGTCTCCTAGCTCTCTTCATTTTCTGGAGCACCTTCTTCAAGATCCCCGGGGTAGATGGTACTTCTTCCGTCGAACCAAGCATCATTACTTCTTCATAATCCTCCTCTTAGTCGAACAAACCCTCGTATGGGTCCGGATTGAACATTTCCTGCATGTATTCATCAACAATCTCATCAGTAGTGTCTAGAAAGTATAAAGTATCATCGAAATCAAGAGAATGCCACATGGCTTCAGCAAGGTGGTATGTGAGCTTGTCATCTCCAACCCTCAAAGTTAGCTCTCCGCCGTCCATGTCAATCAATGCCTTGGAAGTCAGCAGGAACGGTCTCCCAAGTATCAAAGGTACAACCGCATCCTCATCGACGTCTAGCACTACAAAGTTAACCGAAAAAATATACTTGTCCACCTTGACAAGTACATCTTCAATGATGCCTCTCGGATGTCGCACAGTTCGGTCCGCTAGTTGCAAAGTCATCCGAGTAGGCCTAGGCTCGCTCAAGCCTAGCTTTTGAAAGAAGGTGTATGGCATAACATTGATACTGGCCCCTGAGTCCGCCAATGCCATTTCCTCACCTAGATTGCCAATATTACACGGAATGATGAAGCTTCCCGGGTCTTTCTTCTTGTTCGGCATGTTCTTTTGCAATATCGCCGAGCATGAAGCATCTAAAATCATTGAAGCACTTTCCTCGAACTTCCTCTTGTTAGTCAACAAGTCTTTCAAGAACTTTGCATACTTAGGCATTTGGGCCAATGCCTCAACAAAAAGAATATTGATGTGGAGTTGCTTGAACAAACTCAGGAACTTCTTGTACTGTTCATCCCCTTGGTCATTTTTCAATCTAGAGGGATAAGGGATTCTTGGCTTGAAAGGTGGGGGTGCCACCTCTTTCTTTTTGCTTGTTCCCTCTTTTACCTCTATAACCTCGGGTGCGTGTTCTTTTGGCTTCTCACTCGGAAGCCTACATTCAACCTCACGACCACTTCTCAAAGTGATCGCCTTCACATGCTCTCTAGGGTTGGTCTCTGTATTGCTCGGCAAGCTTCCATGTGGCCTTTCAGAGAGAGACTTCGCAATTTGCCCCACTTGATTTTCAAAGTTATGCAAAGAGGCGGTGTGGTTGTGAAGTGTAGCCTCGACTGATTCAAACCTTGTATTTGCAGATTGCACAAATCTAGTCAAGTGCTTCTCTAAGTCATTCATTCAGGTTTCCAAACCTGAGACTCTATTTTCCACCTGAGGGGCTTGTTGTTGTTGTTGGAAACCCGGTGGCCCCATGGCCTTTTGTGGACCCTGATTACTCCATGAGAAATTGGGATGATTCTTCCAACCCGGATTGTAGGTATTGCTATATGGTTTTCCTTGAGGTCTCATGCCATTACTTACAAAATCAACGTTCTCCACCGAAGACACATCACCGATAGAGATCGGGCAATCGGAGGGAGCATGTCCTACACCACACCCGGTGCAATTAGTCACGGCCGCCACTCTATTAGAAGTTAGAAGATCTAACTTCTTACTCAAATTGGGGAAAAGATGGAGAAAAGAATGCTGAAATCGGCTTTAAATAGGGCTGGAATGGGGCATCCACACGGTCCTGTGGATTTTTCACACGCCCCTGTGGAATTTCCACACGGGCGGGTGTAATTTCCACACGCCCATGTGGATTCTCTGGAATTGTGATTTTCGGCCGGCTGTGAACAATGCTACTATAGTACTTTTGCTACAGTGCTCTGCTATAGTACCTGGCCTAAAATACTTCCCGAGTCCATACTTTCATCGAGGTGACGCAAACGGGCACACGTTCACGTCGTGGATCGCTTTGCTTCTTTAATGACGGACAAGTTGGTGGAGATCTTGTTCTATGCGCATAAGTCGGAATGCTTGAGTGTGACTACCTTTGTACCCCTCCAAATGGTTGTGCTAACTCAAATATGAGGAGGTTGGCACACACTCTAGCATCTCACACCCGACCTATGTCTTCGCGTTTGAACCTTAGCAAGATTTCCTCCAAAATCGGTGCATTATGATCCACATTGGTTTCTTTCTTTCATACTCGGCCTCACAACCCTACCTACACGAAAGTAACATAAAAACACACATATTAGTGTAAAAACCTGAGAAAAGTAATGCTCAATATAAGGAAAGAATGCTTCGCATTCATATCACACAAGCACTTATCATCCAGTACTAAGGATTACTTCAACGCTTCACTCTGTTGCTTGTGCAACTAAGCCCCAGCAGAGTTTGTCTCTTAGTACTTCACTCTATCATGACCGCAAAGAACTCTTGGAATGTGTATGTAGGATAAATCACATCGGAAGGACAAAAGGGACGTTTTGCTACCTCTCAACTCACCTTCTCCAACCTTGCTTTATCTAACCCTCATGGTGTATCACTCATCCATAAATATTACCAAGATAGATTTTCAACCCTAGTGTCACTCTAAGGGAAAATCAATTTAGTAAGCATTCAAGGTTGGAACTCAATTAAAAACATCAATTAAGGAAACATAGTAAAAGGTCAATGAAGCAGAATCATCCTAAGGTTTACAAGTCCAAGCACCCACTAGGTGTTTAGCTCTCTATGGAGCAAGATACAATCAACAATGAAATCAAATGTAAAAGTATACAATCCATATGTTAAACCTCCTAGTAGCCTGTATCGATGGTCTTATGGAATAGCCTCGTCTTGTCTGAAGGTTCCCTCGTCAAGCCTAGGGCACACCTCGCCGAATCGATGCCGACGAAAACTCCTCGAATAACTATCTTCTGAAGGAACACAGTGTTGAAGGCCACAGAACGACTCCAAAAGCCTAACCAAAGCCTCTCCAAACTCTAGCTGTAAGCGCCTCCAAAGATGGGGATAAGATGGGAAAAAGATCCTTCAAAACTTTACTATAGTGATTTGCTACAGTATGGGTACACATTGAGTAGATCATGTTGTATCTTCAATAAAATCACATTTGATAAACATCTTACTAGCGTTGCACAAGTTAGAACATATGAGTGTGATTACCTTTGTGCCTCTCCGATTTGTATGTTCGGTCGAGCACAGTGGAGGTTGGCATACACTCAAATGTCTTTGAGTACAACTTGTGTCTTTGCTTTTGTTCACCCCAAGATTTCATCAACAATATGCATCTACGATCTACTATTGGTTTTTTTGTTCAACTATTGTCTCCACAACCCTACATGCATAAAAGAATGCAAATACACATGCATAAGTGATAAAATATGAGAAAGTAATACTTAATGTAAGAATAAAATACTTCGTATTACTAATACACAAGCACTTATTAGCCGTGAGGTTGCCCATGAGGATTCCCAAACTTAGAATTTCTTCAGAATCTTCATTCTCCAAGCTACAATAGTACTGTTATAGTGCCCCACCCTAAAAATGACGTTTTCGGTGTTAATTTCTTCTCAAATTTCGTCGTTGAGCTCACTTAGGCTTCCTTTGTGCTTGAAACATGAAATAAAATGATCAAACCATAAACAAGGCATAGAATCCTCAATCAAATACAATAAACATGCACATACATATGTATAAAATATGTACATTTAAATGTTTATCAAACATCCCCACACCTAAGCGTTTGCTTGTCCCCAAGCAAACAAACAAACATGAAGAACAGGGGCAAGATGATAAACGGCTAAATGTATGACCTCAAGTTAAAGTGTAAAGGACTCTACAAAAATGAATGGACATAAATCAAGATGTGAGCTGTTCAATGAGTAGTCAAGTAATACTAGCTCTGTTTCATCTAGAGTGCTCCTGTGAATGTGTGCTCACTCCCAACCTTGACCTCCACACCTTGGATTACCCCAGGGTGCCCATTCACCCCACGCATAATGAAAATGGCATTAAAATGCTAAAGACATCCTCAATACTCAGTTCAAAGTTTGTAGATAAAACTCTAACTTTCAAGTGACTACATAGCAAGCTCCAGGGGATCGAGAGAGATACTTTATTTCTTTCGCACATATATACAAACATACATACTTTTTTTTTTTCTGAGTCCGACTAACTTAGACTGCACAAAAATGTTTTTCAATCTTTCTGAAGGATACACATGCTGATTAGGCATAAGAGCCACCCAACATACTCGAATATAGTCTACATAGATGCATTCATGCTCTACTAGTAGAGGAATACTGTCATAGACTTTTTTTTTTCCACTTTAAGCTAGAGAAAACAATAAAATAACTCAAAAGTTCTTAAAAGTGTATTGAAGATAGAATTTAATAATCTAATGGCAAAATCATTATGATGGGTTGGTTGGAGTGTACAAGGTAGAAGTAATCGTGAATATGTATAAAGGTATACTAAAGATGAAATAGAACTACATTCAAGCACAGGTAATTACAACTCACAACTATCATTCTACGAAGCTAGGAACTCCTTAACAATAAAATCATAGCTATCATAGGTAATCAAGTATGCAATAAAGTAAAATACTGCATCCCCACACCTAAAGTTGTACATTGTCCCTAATATACATAAGTTAGTAGAATAGGATGGGAAAGTGATAAGTGCTTGTGCGATATGAATGCGAAGTGTTCATTCCTTATGTTGAGCATTACTTTTTCCAGGTTTTTACACTAATATGTGTGTTTTTATGTTATTTTTATGCAGGTAGGGTTGTGAGGCCGAGTATGAAGGAAATAGGCCAATGTGGATCATAATGCACCTATTTTGGATGGAATCTTGCTAAGGTTCAAACGCGAAGACATAGGTCAGGTGTGAGATGCTAGAGTGTGTGCCAACCTCCTCGTATTCGAGTGAGCACATTCATTTGGAGGGGCACAAAGGCAGTCACACTCGAGCATTCCGACTTATGCACATAAGAACAAGAGCTCCACCAATATGTATATCAATGAAGAAGCGAGTGATTCACGACGTAAACGTGTGCCCGTTTGCGTTACCCCGATGAAACTATAGAATTGGGAAGTTATCCAGGCCGAGTACTGTAGCAGAGCTCTGTAGCATATACTGTAGCAGCACTATTAACAGCCGGCCGAGAAATCAGAGAAACAGAGAATCCACACGGGTGTGTGGAAATTATCCACGCCCATGTGGAAATTCCGCACGGGCGTGTGTACCGTCCACGCCCGTGGAGTCGCCATATTCCAGCCCTATTTAAAGCCGATTTCAGCCCCGATTTTGGTATTCTTTTCTCCATCTTTTCCCCAACTTGCGAGAGGGCTTCGGCTAGGGTTTCGAGGGGTATTGGCCAAGGTTTTGGAGAGGTTCTATAGCTCCGACATCGTTATTCCTTAGGAAGAAGGTTGGTAGGGGAGCTTCCATCGAGGCGTATCCTATACCGGACGAGGGAATCCTTGGACGACGAGTAGAGGACTTTCCACAAGACCATCGACACGACCATCGAGGGGGTTTCTTTATGGATTCATTGCTTTTACATTCTATTTCTTTGATTGTACTTAGCTCCATGGAGAGCTAAACCCCTAGTGGGTGCTTGGATGATTGTGAACCCTAGGATGTATTCGTTTCATTGAACTTCTTTATTATACTTTCAATAAATTGATGTTTATTGTGAGTTCCAACCTTGAATGCTTGATTGTATGAACATTTCCCCTAGAGTGACACTAGGGTTGAGAGTTCTTATTGGTAACCTTGTGAGTGAGTGACACACCACGAGCGTTAGACAAAAGCTAGGTTGGAGAGGGTTGAGAGGGTGAGTCGAGAGGTGCAGGGAGCGTCCCCTTTCCCCTCTGACGTGATAGATTCTACCTCCATTCCTTGAGTTCTTTGCAGCCATAATAGAGTGAATGGTCTAAGGGATGAACCTCCGTTGGGGCCTAGTTGCGCGTGCAATGGAGTGAAGAGTTGAGGTGATCTTAGTATTTAGGGCTTAATTATGGCTAGGGACCTTCCGCCTGGACCAAAGGGTTAGGTCTAAATTCAGGAAGAGATTTATCACTTGGAATCCCTAGAGCTCATTGCAACTCTATGCGAGTGCGAGGTGTTGAGATTGTTTGATTTCTCCTCCGGGACATGTATAGAGTTAGGCATAGTTGACCTTAGATTTGGGACTATGTATGTAAGGATTTCCATGACTCACCATTGCATTGATTAGGAAGCATAATAGAGGGTTCTTGCACTTGAAGCGATTATCCTAGGTGAAGCATTATCCGAGTACCCCATCTTTATCGATTGCCTTACCCTCTTCTTACTTTTGCTCTCTCACTTGTTGATTTTATTGTTGAGAATTGAATCATTTCCACACTTATCACTGTTGATATTCCACATAGCTAAGAATCACATTAAGTATTTTCACTCCCTACTCCCTGTGGATTCGACCCCGCTCACCCGGGATTATTACTTCGACAAACCCGTGCACTTGCGGGATATACGCAAGGGGACCTTATCAGAAAGATAGGCAATAAGTACTCAAAGATGGAGTTAAGTAGCTTCCCCAATTAGTCAATGGAGAAAATACGACAATTGGATCCGGCCTTGAGGAAAATAATGTGATGAGGGCATGGAGTGTGAAGTGACTTTAACAATATCCCTGAAAGTAATAAAAAGCACTGATCATAACTCCAGAAGTAAAATTAATAGAGAAGAGCGCATAAGAAAGAATCTATAACAAACACACAAAGTTTAGTAGGGTGGAATCCTAACTAACTCAAAAGTACACCATACAACAATAACACAAAAGTACAACCAAAACATAGAAATAAATAACAAAAATAGAGAAATGTCCATGTCCTGGGTGCCTAGAGATCATGTGGAAGTAATGATGCTGCGTAGGTAGCAGCTGCAGAGATGATGCCAACAGATGAGGATGAGCTACGCATGAAGGCTAAGATCTCAACGGTGTTGCTCTCAATTTGGCTCAGTGATGCAGCCAAGTCTCGATGTCCTTGCTCAAGCATTTGCAGCTACTTGTATACCTCAGCATGAAACTCTTCAAACCTTGCTTCTAGTGAAGGTCTACATGCCCTGGATTCCTACTCAGGCTCAGATTCAGTCTCAAACTCAGAAGCAGACTCTGCATCATGTGAAGGGCTGGGGTTTTCTGCATTTATCCCCTAATGCTGTGCAAGCCTATAAATACCACCCCATTTCATAAGTATATCAATGCATGCAAGAGTCTGCATCCCGAGTTGGGCAATAGTGCCAACAACTGTCATGCCCTGAGTACGATCTATAAGTCCCATGCCTCTAATTATCCGGGTGATGTATGGGTGAAGATGGCCCCAAGGCGAACTAACTGCCCTTGGTGTGTTAGGACCTTAGCAACAAGGTGTCCCATGTGAAGGGGGTGATACTCAATAATGCTGTAGAGCATCATTAAATTTGTGTGTGATACCACCCCTGTAGTCTAGCTGTCCCCTGATACCTCTAGTCAGTAGAGTATGTATATAGCGGTGCGCGGGGTTTGAAATTTGAGACGCTTTCCTTGTCCTAGAATTAGTAGCAATAGAGGCCACAGAGTTTAGCTTGCCCATGAATTAGTTAGTAGAGTATGTATATGGCTCACTGACTAGCTTGCGGGCGCAAGCTAGCCCGTGAGCACTCTCTGTCTCAATTGCGGATTCATTCACAGTCCAAAACGGCCAAATTCCAGATTCTCATCAACTTAGCCTCCTCAAAACCCTAAAAACAATGAAAACAAAGCCATTATAAGCATATAAACACTCAAGAATTCATTTTCATGGTATCTAAATATCAAATAACTCAAGGCATTCTCAACAACATGGATGAAGAACAAAGGAAAGACGATGAACATAAACTAAAGAACGCAAACCACAAACACTCAAAGAATACTAAAACATAAAAGTAAAGATTTTAAGAGCTTGGGTTGCCTCCGAAGAAGCACTTGTTTAACGTCGTTAGCTTGACATGTTTTACCTCTTACTCATGGTGGGATAAATGGTGGAGAGTTACCTCTATTCTTTTTCTATGATTTGTTTCCTGAAAAGTTCATTGAGAGATATGAAAACATTTGAAACTTACCTCAATTCTCAAAGAATAAATGATCTACCTTCTTGCGTGGCATTGTGAAGACATTCATACTTCTTTTTAATCTTTCATTCGCTTTTCTCTATACTTTCTTCAAAGTTTTTTTCTTCTTTCCATGGGATGGTAAGTTGCCCTCCACTTGGGCCACTTGTTGTATTGGTAGAGGGGAGATCTCTTCTTCAACTTTGTTATCCTCAAAGTCTTCCAAGTATTCATCTAAGGGGTTCAAAGCTAGCACTTCTTGAATACAATCAGAGATGATCAAATCAGTATCATCAGTAAAATACAAAGTATCATCATGGTCAAGTGTGTTCTTATTGCTTCGGGGAGAGTGAAGACCACTTGTTCATCTCTAACTCTCAAGGTCATCTTTACTCCCTTAACATCAATTAAAGCACTAGAAGTGTTAGGGAATGGGCGGCCAAGAATTAAAGGGACTTCAACATCATTGTCCACATTGAGAATTACAAAATCCACTAGAATGATAAGCTTATCAACCTTTACTAGAATATCTTTAATGACAAGTTCCCCTTGCGTATATCCCGCAAGTGCACGGGTTATCAAAGTAATAAATCCTAGATGAGTGGGTATTGTATCCATAGAGAGTAGGGAGTAAAGACACTTAAATTGTTTCTTAACTAAGTGAAAGATAAATAGTGATTTGTGTGACAAGATGTGAAATAACAAAAGTAAAAGAAACAAGAAAGAGAGCACAACTAAAGGAGAAGGTAAGGCAATCGATATAAATGGGGTACCCGGATATTGTTCCGCCTAGGACAATGTTTCATGTACAAAAACCCTCTATTATGCTTCCTAACTAATGCATTAATGAGTCGTGGAGATCCTTAAATACATGGTCCCAAATCTAAGGTCAACCATGCCTAACTTTATACATGTCCCGGAGGAGAAATTGAATAACCTCTCAACCTCGTACTCATAAAGAATTGCAATGAGTTCTATCGATTCCAAGTGGTAAATCCTCTTCCTATATGTAGACCTAACCCTTTAGTCCAGTTGAAAGGTCCCTAGCCATAATTAAGCCTTAGGTGCTAAGATCAATTCAACGCTTCACTTCATTGCACCTGCAACTAAGCCCCAACGGAAGGTCATCCCTTAGCCCATTCACTCTACTATGACCACAAAGAGCTTAAGGAAATGGAGGTAGAATAAATCATACCGAAGGGGAAAGGGGACGCTCCGCTACCTCTTGACTCACCCTCTCAACCCTCTCCAATCTAGCTTTGTCTAACCCTCGTGGTGTGCCACTCACTCACAAGGATTACCAACAAGAACTCTCAACCCTAGTGTCACTCTAGGGGAGTATTCAAACAATCAAGCATTCAAGATTGGAACTCAAATAAAACATCAATTAATTGAAAGCATAATAAAGAGGTTCAATGAAACGAATACATCCTAGGGTTCATAAATACCCAAGTACCCACTAGGGGGTTTAGCTCTCCATGGAGCTAATTACAATCAGTGAAATCGAATGTAAAAGCAAAGAATCCATAGAAAACCCCCTCGATAGTCGTGGTGATGGTCTTGTGGAGAGTCCTCTACTTGTCGCAAGGGTCCTTTTGTCTGGCCTAGGATACATCTCGCCGGATCGGTGCCGACGAAAGCTCTCCCATTAACCTTCTTCCAAACGGAGTGTGATGTTGGAGCCGTAGAACCTCTCCAAATCTCTAGTCAATACCTCTCAAAACCTTAGCCGCCGTCCTCTTTCAAGTTGGAGAAAAGATGGAGAAAAGAATGCTGAAATCGGGGCTGATTTCGGCTTTAAATAAGCTAGAATCGAGTATCCACACGCCCCTTTGGATTTTCCACATGGACCTGTGGAATTTCCACACGGGCGTTGGTAATTTCCACACACCCATGTGGATTCTCTGGAATTCTGTATTTTGGCCGGCAATAAACAGTAACTGCTACAATAAATTATTACAGTGATTTGCTATAGTACTTGCCAAAAACATTCCCGAATCTACTTTTCATAAAGGTAACATAAACGGGCACATGTTTATGCTATAGATCGCGTTGTTTTTTTTAATAAACGGGTTCATTAGTGAAGATCTTGCTATCATTGCACAAGTTGGGATACGCAAATGTGACTGCCTTTGTGCCCCTCCAAATCATTGTAAATAGCTTGAACGTATTGGAAGTTGGCACACATTTACGTGTCTTCGATCACAACTTGTGTCTTCGTATTTGTTCTTTCCAAGATTTCATCATATGATGCATTCACGATCCACTTTGGCTTCTTTCTTTCATATTTAGCTTCACAACCCTACATGCGCTAAAGAACACAAATACACATGTATTAGTGTTTAAATCTGATAAAAGTAATGCTCATCGTAAGAAAAGAATACTTCGTATTACTAATACATAAGCACTTATCATTTACCAACTCCTTGTAGTCTTCTCATTGAGATCTGCAAGCCATAGGGTCATCCTTGTGGGCCTCAGATCTTCTAACCCTAGCTTCAAAAACAAGTTGTATGGCATTACATTTATGGTGGCTCTAGAATCAGCTAGGACATTTTCTTGCATTCCTTCCCCGATCACTGATAAGTGCTTGTGTGATAAAAATGCGAAGTATTTTAACCTTATATTGAGCATTACTTTTATCAGGTTTTAGCGCTAATACTTGTGCATTTGTGTTACTTTCATGCATATAGGGTTGTGAAGCCGAATGTTAAAGAAAGAAGCCAATATAGATTGTGAATGCACTATTTGTAGGAAATCTTGAGAAGGATCAAACGCGAAGACATAAGTCGGGTTCAAGATGAGAGAATGTGTGCCAACCTCCTTGTATTCAAGCTAGCACAATGATTTGGAGGGGCATAAAGGCAATCACATTCGAGTATCCCAATTTGTGTAATGATAGCAAGATATTCATTAATGAGGCCGTTTATTGAAGAAGCAAAGCGATTTAAGACGTAAACGTGCGCCCGTTTACGTTACCTTGATAAAACATGGATTCGGGAATGTTTTGGCCAGGTACTGTAGCAGGATGCTGTAGCAAAATACTGTAGCAGGTACTATTTATAGCCGACCGAGAAATAAATTCCAGAGAATCCACATGGGCGTGTGGAAATTATCCACGCCCATGCAAAAAATCCACAGGGGCGCCCACAGGAGAGGGTGGATGCCCGATTCCAGCACTTTAAAAGCCGATTTTCAGCACGATTTCAGCATTCTTTTCTCCATCTTTTCCCCAACTTTCAAGAAGGTTATGGCTAGGATTTTGAGAGGTATTGGCAAGGGTTTTTGAGAGGTTCTATGGCTTCGACATCGCGCTTCACTTGGAAGAAGGTTATTGGGGGAGCTTTCGTCGGCACCGATTCGGCGAGGTGTGCTCTAGGCCGGACAACGGAACCTTTGAAGAGGTCAAGGCCACTCCACAAGACCATCGACATGACTACCGAGGGGTTTTCTTATAGATTACTTATTTTTACACTCGATTTCATTGTTGAGTGTAACTAGCTCCATAGAGAGCTAAACCCCCTAGTGGGTACTTGGATTTGTGAACCCTAGGATGTATTTGTTTTATTAAACCTTTTATTATGATTTCCTTAATTGATGTTTTAATTAAGTTCTAATCTTAAATGTTTGATTGAATGAATGCTCCCTTAAAGTGTTACTTGGGTTGAGACTTTATCTTGGTAACCCATGTGAGTGAGTGACACACCACGAGAGTTAGACAAAGCTAGATTGGAGAGGGTTGAGAGGGTGAGTCGAGAGGTAGTGGAGCGTTCCGTTTCTCCTCTGACATATTTATCCTACCTCCATTTTCTTGAGTTCTTTGCGGTCATAGTAGAGTGAACGTTCTATGGGATGACCTTCCGCTGGGTCTTAGTTACAAAGACTAGGGAGTGAAGCGTTGAAGTGATTTTAGCACCTAGGGCTTTATTGTGACTAGGGACCTCTCACCTGGACCAAAGGGTTTGGTCTCCACCTAGGAAGAGGGTTTATCATTTGGAATCCCTAGAACTCCATGCAATTCTATACAAGTGCGAGATGTTGAGATTGTTCAATTTCTCTACTGGGATATCGTATAGAGTTAGTCACGGTTGACCTTAGATTTGGACCGTGTATTGAAGGATTTCCTCGACTCATTAATGCATTAGTTAGGAAGCAAAATAGTTGGTTCTGCACTTGAAATAATTGTCCTATGTAGAATAATATCTGAGTACCCATTTATATCGATTGCCTTATCTCTCATTTACTCGTGCTTCTCTTTCTTGTTTCTTTTATTCTTGTTTACATTACATCTTATCAACACAATTATTGTTCATTTTCACTTGGTTAAGTAGAAATTTAAGTATTTTTATTCCCTACTCCCCGTGGATATGATACCCACTCATATGGAATTTTATTACTCGACAAACTCGTGTACTTGCGGGTGACACGCAAGGGGCGTTATCAATCACACAAGGAATTATGAAGCTGTCAGGATCAGTGAGTTTCTTGGGTAATTTCTTTAGATCATAGTAGAACAATTCCATAACAAAGTCACAGTATGCAAGTCTTCTAGCTTCCTCTTGTTGGTGAAGAGATCCTTCATGAATTTAGCATATATGGGCATCTGTGAAAGAGCTTCGACCAAGGGTATGTTAATATGATGCTGCTTGAAGATGCTGAGGAACTTCTTGAATTGAGCATCTACTTTATCTTGCTTGAGCCTGGTGGGATATGGCACTACAGGTTTATACTCAGGCCCTTTATGAATTGGAGATTTAAGAACATCTTTATAAAGTTTACTCTCATTCTTTTTACTTGCATCTTCACTCTAGCTAGGGTTTTCCCGAATGGATACCCCATCATTGGAGGCACTTGGGCTTTCCTTGGCCCTTACCTCTAATTGTTTCCCACTTCTTAGTGTGACAGCCTTCAAATGCTTCCTTAGGTTGCTTTCGGTGTTACTTGGAAAACTACCCAAGGGTCATTTTGATTGTGCTCTAGCAAGTTATCCCACCTGGTTTTGAGAGATTGCATAGATGCTTGAAGATTTCTCAACATAGGGCTTATCTCACTGAACTGTCACACATACCGTGTTAACTAATTGTTAATATTTTGAAATCTTGCCTCAGCATTAATCATGAAATTTGCCAACACATCTTCAATGGTATATTTCCTTTCTTGTGGTTGTTGGGACTGAAATTGAGGACCTTGAGGTAGTGGTGGTATTTGTTGTGATTGGCTTTGTTTCAAAGAGAAATTTGAATGGTTCCTCCACCCTGGATTGTAGATGTTGTCAAAAATATTTCCCAGAACTCTTGGTCCTCCACTAACATAATCTACTAACTCAGTCGGTGCAGGGAAAGCAATAAGAATGGGGTATTGGGTTATCACATGCCCAACACCATATGTTCACATGACATCACTGCCTTAGGACTTGTGCTAAAACCAAACATGAACTGATCAAATCTCTGTGTCAAAGCTTCAACCTTAGCAGCCAATGCATTATTATCCATGACATTCTTGGTCAAAGCATCCACTTTCGCTACCAAAGCAATAGTTGCCTTTTGTCTAGTGCTTTAATGACACTTGTTGCTAGCCATATTCACAATAAAACCTTCTAGATTCATTCTAAAAGCATTCACCAACATTCTAATTATGATATTCAAGACAAATTTGTACCAATGTGTAAAAGAAAAGAAGATTGACAAAGTAAAAGGGGAATAAGAAGCTTACTGATGAAATGTAAATCAAAACTTCGAATATAACCGACAAACAATGTAAAAAAACCCTATAAATAGATTGAGAGAGTCGGGAAAAAAGAAAGGACGCGTTCTTTGAGTATTTAGGAGTTTTAAAATGAAGATTCACGAGTGGGTTTTAAAGAAAAGTCCCAGCTCTCTACACATCCACACAGGCATGTGGAAATTCCACATGGCCTTGTGACTCCATAGGCGAGCCTCACAGGGGCATCCACACGTCCCTGTGTGCTCTCGGCATAGCTTTGTTTGCCTCTGATCGCATCCATAGAGCCTACAAAAATTGTGAAGACCTAACTAGAGAATCATGAAAACATGCATAAACAACCTAAAAGTTTGTTAATCACAATGAAGCACACTAAAACACAAATGATTCATGAGAAAATTGCAACAATAGCATGTAAAGATCAAGACACAAACACTAAAGCTCTTATTCATGCAAGTATTAAACTAAGACCTAGAAAAGAAATAAATACTTTGGTAGCTTCTCAAGAAGCGCTTGTTTAACATCACTAAGCTTGACGTACCTATCCTTACCTCATGAGGGTTCATGAATAAATGTTACCCTCTTATTCATAAGGGTTTATCACCCTTACTTCTTACATGCATATCCCCATTAGCATTGGGGTGCTTCTTGTGATGTCTCCTTGATCATTTTAGCTTTTGGATCATCCTCTTCATAACTCCCAGTGTAGGATGCACTTTTTTCTTTAGACCAAGTGTCAAAACTTCTTCTTTCTCCACTTCTTGATTTAGCCAGCCCTCCAATGGGTCCGGACACAACTTTTCCTGCACATGAATCAATTAACTCATTAGTGGTGTCTAGAAAATACAAAGTATCATCAAAATCAAGAGAATATCACATTTTTTCGGTGAGGTGATATGTCAACTTGTTATTACCAACTCTTAATGTTGACTCCCCACCGTCCATGTCAATGAGAGCCTTGGAAGTGCGCAAGAATGACCTCCTAAGTATCAATGGGAGCTCGACATCCTCGTCCACATCTAATATGACAAAGTTCATAGGGAATATATACTTATCAACTTTCATGAGTACATCTTTAATGATGCTCCTCGGATGTAAAATTGATCAATCGGCCAATTGAAGTGTCACCCAAGTGGTCTTAGGCTCTCCCAAGCCTAGCTTCTAAAAGAATGTATAAGGCATGGCGTTGACGCTAGCCCCTGAATCCGCCAATACCTTCTCTTCAGCCAAGTTACTGATGTTACATGGAATGATGAAGCTACTGGGGTCTTTCTTCTTGCTCAGCATTGACACACCCATTTGCGTGTGTACTGCAAGTGCATGGGGTTTCTCAAAGTAATAATACCCTAGTGAGTGATTAGAAACACAATGATTCCTATTTAACTAGAACAAAGATGAATTAATAGTGAGGTAAATAAGAATCAATGGAAGAAGAAATAAGAAAAGAAGAAGGTGCAAATAAAAGATAGGAGAGGCAATCGATGATAAATAGGACACTCAGACATTGCTAACCCTAGGACTATTGTTTCAAGTGCAAGACCAATTATTATGTCCCCTAACTAATGTTTAATGAGTCATGGAGATCCTTAAACGCATGGTCCCAAAACTTAAGGTCAATCGTGACTAACCCTACACCATGTCCCTGTGGAGAAATCTCTCAATCTCAACACCTCACACTCTATTAGGTTGCTTTAGGCTCTAGGGATTCCAAGTGATAAACCCTATTCCCTAATATAGATCTAATCCTTTGGTCTAGGTGAAAGATCCCAAGTCACAATTAAGCCCTAGATACTAATGATTACTTCAACGCTTCACTTTGTTGCTCATACAACTAAGTCCCAGTGGAGTTTTTCTCTTAGCACTTCACTCTATTGTAACCGCAAAGAACTCTTGGAACATGAAGGTAGGATAAATCACACCCAACGGGAAAGGGGACGCTCCGCTACCTCTCGACTCACCCTCTCAACGCTATCCAATCTAGCATTGTCTAACCCTCATGATGTGTCACTCATCCACAAGGATTACCAAAATGGATTCTCAACCCTATTGTCACTCTAAGAGAAAATCAACTCAATGATAAACATCTAAATATACGTATTTTGTACATACTGATGCGCATGTTTATTGTATTTTATTGAGAACTTGATGCCGTTTTTATGGTTTAATCATTTTATTTCATGTTTCAGGCACAAAGGAAGCCTAGGTGAGCTCAACGACGGAATGTATGGGGAAATTGACATCAAAAAAGTCATTTTTGGACCCCGGGCACTGTACATCCACTGTAGCAGCCTGGAACATGAAAATTTCAGAAAAATTCTAAGTCTGGATTTCCTTACAGGCAGTATTATGACCATCCTTGCGGGCAGTATTGTGAGTGTGAGGCCACCCACAGGGAAGCCCGAGTTCATTCCTTTATAAGCATTGTTAGGGATTCTTTTGAAAAAAAGAGGCCTTCTTCTTGGAGCTCACCACCACCACACCAAATCGGAGCTAGAAGTAAGGTTTTGAGGGCATTTCCATGGAGGATTCGACGAGGAGAGCACGATTTTGGGTGAGATCTACTCCTAGGGCTTGTGTAGAGGAGGTTGAAGACAAGGGAAGCCACCTCTTGTGTGGCGTCTTTGGAAGCTTCTCCAGCCTTCATTCTTTGAGGGAGTGTTTCTCATGTTTTGTTTTGTTGTTTGCATGGATTTCTTGTTGTATTTGATGACTATGAACAACTAAACCCCAAGGTCACTGGATGTAGGTGAACCTTGGGGGTGAACTTGTGCTTGTATGGATGCTTGGTTCTTTCTATTGTATTTTGGCTTGTTTGTGATCCTTGGTTGGTGTATTTGAATGCTTTGGTATGCATGAGAACTCGGTGTATCAATTCTTAGGTAATGCTAGGTTGCATGACCATTGCCCTAGTGTTAGACTCACCAAGCTTGGAAGGGAAACACATATAAATACGCCGTGACCATCGGTTATTTAAACCCCTCTAATTCTAAAGTTAAGTATTAGCTTGTATTCTAACCCTAACTTGAGAAAACCACCTTTCCCATTGCAATCGTAGGAGGATTTGGGCGGAAGAGATTCCGTATCCAATACTCGTACCGGATTAAGGGTCAATTGCCGTGACCATCGGGTTTACCTAATCTAGGGTTTTCTCGGTCCAACTAGCCATTTGCATGTTAGTTCTGGCATCCTGCACACTTTAGTAGCCCCTGAGAGGATCCTCATCTGTGACCGCTTTCTTCCCTTGATTGACCCCCGTATCTTGCCTTCATTGTTAGCATTTTTTTTGCATTTACTTGTTTATTTGTTTTATCACTATCACATTTAAACTTGGAGGTTAAACAACATAGCGAAGAGGAAGTAAGAGTAGCTTCTCGGGCCCTTGGGAATACGACCCCCTCGTGCTCGCACGAGGGGTATTACTTTGCGATCCCGTACACTTGCGGGAAGCGATCAAGTTTTTGGAGCCGTTGTCGGGGACCCACGAGGAATACTCGGAAAACTTCAAGCGTGTTGATTTGACCATTGTTTTATTTTTGTTTATCATTTGTGTATATATTTCATCATTCCTTCATTTGCATTCTGTTTTCTTTTTTTCTTCTTCTTCTTCAATATCTAAGTCTTGACTCTAATTATCTTGCAAGGTACCCATCTTATATCACGAGCGAGTCAAGTGAATTTAGTTGAGCCCAACGACGAGATTGAATGAGCCTTGCATCAACGGTTGAGAGAAGTGGCTGAAAGTTCAAGACAACAAGAGATCCGGGTTGAATCTAGTAAGCCTTCAGTTATGGCCGAGCCAAGGAGAACTTTATTTGATTTTGAGAGGCCACAATTTACCAGGGAAGAATTTAGTGTGCAAGCACCTACTATTCCGGCCAATAATTTTGAGATCAAGGCAAGCCGATAGAAATGGTTCAAAACTGAGTACAGTTTGATGGGTTAGCTGATGAGGACCCACATGCTCATCTTTCTCGCTTCCTTCAAATTTGATCAACCTTCAAGATCAACTCTGTATCTGATGATGCCATTAGGTTGAGATTATTTCCGTTCAGTCTGAGAGGAGCGGCATACATATGGCTCACTTCTTTAGCTCCTGAATTCATCACTACATGGAAAGACATGGTGGAGAAGTTCCTTGCTAGATATTTCACACCAAGCAAGGCAGCAAGAATGAGACAGGAGATTTCATTCTTCAGGCAAGGGGACACCGAGACATTGTTTGAGGCACATGAACGGTTTAAGGATCTTCTACGCATGTGTCCTCATCATGGATTCCTTGCATGGATGAGGGTGCAGATGCTTTGTAATGGGCTGAATTATGCTACAAGGCAGCTCATTGATGCAGCAGTGACAAGGTACCCTTGCGTATATCCCGCAAGTGCACGGGTTTGTCGAAGTAATAATCCCGAGTGAGCGGGTATCGAATCCACAGGGAATAGGGAATAGAAACACTTAATTCAATTCTTAGCTATGCGAAAGATCAATAGTGATAAGTGTGAAATTGATTCAATTCTTGAAAGTGAAAACAACAAGTAAGAAGGCACGAATAAAGGAGAAGGTAAGGCAATCAATAGAGATGGGGTACTCGGATAATGCTGCGCCTAAGACAATCGTTTCAAGTGCAAGAACCCTCTATTATGCTTCCTAATCAATGCAATAGTGAGTCATGGAAATCCTTCAATACATAGTCCTAAACCTAAGGTCAACTATGCCTAACTCTATACATGTCCCAGAGGAGAAATCGAACAATCTCAACACCTCGCACTCGCATAGAGTTGCAATGAGCTCTAGGGATTCTAAGTGATAAATATCTTCCTAATTGTAGACCTAACCCTTTGGTCCAGGTGGAAGGTCCCTAACCACAATTAAGCCCTAGATACTAAGATCACCTCGGCTTCACTCACGTTTCGCACGCAACTAAGCTCCCAGCCGAGGTTCATCCCTTAGACCATTCACTCTATTATGGCGCAAAGAACTCGAGGAACGGAGGTAGAATCTATCACGTATGAGGGAAAGGGGATGCTCCCTGCACTCTCGACTCACCCTCTCAACCCTCTCCAACCTAGCTTTTGTCTAACGCTCGTGGTGTGTCACTCACTCACAAGGTTACCAACAAGAACTCTCAACCCTAGTGTCACTCTAGGGGAAATGTTCATACAATCAAGCATTCAAGGTTGGAACTCACAATAAACATCAATTAATTGAAAGCATAATAAAGAGATTCAATAAAATGAATACATCCTAGGGTTCACAAATACCCGAGTACCCACTAGGGGTTTAGCTCTCCATGGAGCTTAGTACAATAAAAGAAATAGAATGTAAAAGCAATGAATCCATAAAGAAACCCCCTCGATGGTCGTGACGATGGTCTTGTGGAAAGTCCTCTACTCGTCGTCCAAGGATTTCCCTCGTCCGGTATAAGATACACCTCGACGGAAGCTCCACTACCAACCTTCTTCCTAAGGAATGACGATGTCGGAGCCGTAGAACCTCTCCAAAACCTTGGCCAATACCCCTCAAAACCCTAGCCGAAGCCTTCCCGTAAGTTGGGGAAAAGATGGAGAAAAGAATAGAAAAATCGGGGCTGAATCGGCTTTAAGTACGGCTGGAATCGGGCGACTCCACGGGTGTGCATAATGTCACACGCCCCTGTGGAATTTCCACACGGGCGTGGATAATTTCCACACGACCGTGTGGGTTCTCTGGTTTTCTGTTTTCTCGGCCGGCTGTGAACAGTGCTGGTATAGTATTTTACCACGGTGTTGCTGCAGTGCTCTGCTATAGTATCCAGCCTGAATAGATTCCCAAATCCATACTTTCATCGGGGTAACGCAAACGGGCACACGTTCACGTCGTGGATCACTTGCTTCTTCAATGATAGGTAAGTTGGTGGAGCTCTTGTTCTATGTGCATAGGTCGGAATGCTCGAGTGTGACTGCCTTTGTGCCCCTCCAAATGGATGTACCCACTCGAATATGAGGAGGTTGGCACACACTCTACCATCTCACACCTGACCTATGTCTTCGCGTTTGAAACTTAGCAAGATTTCCTCCAAAATCGGTGCATTATGATCCACATTGGCTTCTTTCCTTCATACTCGGCCTCACAACCCTACCTGCATAAAAGTAACATAAAAACACACATATTAGTGTAAAACCCGAGAAAAGTAATGCTCAACATAAGGAGTGAATGCTTCGCATTCATATCGCACAAGAACTTATCAAGCAGCTGGTGATTCTTTGAGAAACAAACTCCCCGAAGAAGTTGAGACATTAATTGAGAACATGGCTAGCAACGAATGTCATTGGAGGACCAGACAAAAGGCACCAAGGGCAGCAGGGCTGTACGAGGTGAATGAAACCACTGCAAAAGAGGATGCTTTGACCAAGAGTGTCATGGATAACAATGCATTGGCCGCAAAGGTTGAAGCTTTGACACAGAGATTTGATCAGTTCATGTTGGGTTCTGGCTGAAGTCCTAAGGCAGTGATGTCATGTGAAACATGTGGTGCTGGGCATGCAATAACCCAGTGCCCCATTCTTGTTGCTTCCCCCGCACTGACTGAGTCAGTAGAGTATGTCAGTGGAGGACCAAGGGGTCCGGGAAATGCTTTTGGCAACACTTACAACCCGGGGTGGAAGAACCATCCAAATTTCTCTTGGAACCAAGGTCAGTCACAACAAAGACCACCACCACCTTAAGGTCCTCAGATTCAGCCCCAACAACCACAAGACAGGAAATATACCATTGAAGATGTGTTAGCAAAGTTCATGATTAATACTGAGGCAAGATTTCAGAATATTAACAATCAGTTAACACAACATGGGGGACAGCTCAGTGAGATAAGCAATGTGTTGAGAAATCTTCAAGTGACTGTACAATCTCTTGAGAACCAGGTGGGACAGCTTGCTAGACCATAATCAGAACGACCCTCAGGTAGCTTACCAAGCAACACTGAAAGCAACCCGAGGGAGCATTTGAAGGCTGTCACACTAAGAAGTGGGAAACAGTTGGAGGCAAGGGCCAAGAAGAGCCCAGGTGCCTCCAATGAACGGGTAGCTGATAAGTGCTTGTGCGATATGAATGCGAAGTGTTCACTCCTTATGTTGAGCATTACTTTTCTCGGGTTTTTACACTAATATGTGTGTTTTTATGTTACTTTTATGCAGGTAGGGTTGTGAGGCCGAGTATGAAGGAAAGAAGCCAATGTGGATCATAATGCACCGATTTTGGAGGAAATCTTGCTAAGGTTCAAACGCGAAGACATAGGTCAGGCGTGAGATGGTAGAGTGTGTGCCAACCTCCTCATATTCGAGTGGGTACATCCATTTGGAGGGGCACAAAGGCAGTCACACTCGAGCATTCCGACCTATGCACATAGAACAAGAGCTCCACCAACTTACCTATCATTGAAGAAGCAAGTGATCCACGACGTGAACGTGTGCCCGTTTGCGTTACCCCAATGAAAGTATGGATTTGGGAATGTATTCAGGCCGGATCATGAGCGAGCACCTGCGACAACACCGTGGTAAAAATCTTGTACCGAGCCTTTGTTCACGGTCGGCGGAGAAAAGCAGAAAACCAGAGAATCCACACGGGCGTGTGGAAATTATCCATGCCCGTGTGGAAATTCCATAGGGGCATGTGACATTATGCACGCCCGTGGAGTCGCCCGATTCGAGCCCAATTTAAAGCCGATTCGGCCCGATTTTTCTATTCTTTTCTCCATCTTTTCCCCAACTTGCGAGAGGGCTTTGGCTAGGGTTTTGAGGGGTATTGGCCAAGGTTTTGGAGAGGTTCTACGGCTTTGACATCGTCATTCCTTAGGAAGAAGGTTGGTAGGGGAGCTTCCGTCGAGGCGTATCCTATACTGGACGAGGGAATCCTTGGACAACGAGTAGAGGACTTTCCACAAGACCATCGACACGACCATCGAGGGGGTTTCTTTATGGATTCATTGCTTTTACATTATTTTTCTTTGATTGTACTTAGCTCCATGGAGAGCTAAACCCCTAGTGGGTGCTTGGATGATTGTGAACCCTAGGATGTATTCGTTTCATTGAACTTCTTTATTATGCTTTCAATAAATTGATGTTTATTGTGAGTTCCAACCTTGAATGCTTGATTGTATGAACATTTTCCCCTAGAGTGACACTAGGGGTTGAGAGTTCTTGTTGGTAACCTTGTGAGTGAGTGACACACCACGGCGTTAGACAAAAGCTAGGTTGGAGAGGGTTGAGAGGGTGAGTCGAGAGGTACAGGAGCATCCCCTTTCCCCTCATACGTGATAGATTCTACCTCCGTTCCTCGAGTTCTTTGCGGCCATAATAGAGTGAATGGTCTAAGGGATGAACCTCCCAGGGAGCTTAGTTGCGTGCAGCGGGGTGAAGCGTTAAGGTGATCTTAGTATCTGGGGCTTAATCATGGTTAGGGGACCTTCCACCGGACCAAAGGGTTAGGTCTATAATTAGGAAGAGATTTATCACTTGGAATCCATAGAGCTTATTGCAACTCTATGCGAGTGGGAGGTGTTGAGATTGTTCGATTTCTTCTCTGGGACATGTGTAGAGTTAGGCATAGTTGACCTTAGATTTGGGACTATGTAATTAAGGATTTCCACGACTCACTATTGCATTGATTAGAAAGCATAATAGAGGGTTCTTGCATTGAAATGATTATCCTAGGCGGAGCATTATCCGGGTACCCCATCTTTATCGATTGCTTTACCTTCTCCTTTATTCGTGCCTTCTTAGTTGTTGTTTTTACTTTCGAGAATTGAAACATTGTCACATTTTATCACTATTGATTTTTCACATAGCTAAGAATCAAATTAGGTGTTTTTATTCCCTATTCCCTGTGGATTCGATACCCGCTCACCTGGGATTATTACTTCGACAAACCCGTGCACTTGCGGGATATACGCAAGGGGACCTTGTCAGTAGCCGTTCGGGAAGACCCTAGTTTAGTTGAGAATAGGAGTGAAAAGAGTGAGAAGAAGCCTGATGAAGATGTTCCTAAGTCTCCGATCCGGGGGGGGTGGCTGAGTATAAGCCTGTAGTGCCATACCCCTCTAGGCTCAAGCAAGATAAGGAAAAAGCCCAATTTAAAAAGTTCCTTGGCATTTTCAAGCAACTTCACATTAACATCCCCCTGGTCGAGGGTCTTTCACAGATACCCAAGTATGCTAAGTTCTTGAAGGATCTCCTCACCAACAAGAGGAAGTTAGAAGACTTAGAGACTGTGACTTTATTGGGGAACTGTTCTACTGTGATCCAGAAGATGCTTCCTAAGAAACTCACCGATCCCGGCAGCTTCATCATCCCCTGTGTTATTGGGGAAGGAATGAAAGAAAATGCTTTAGCCAATTCTGGGGCCAGCATAAATGTGATGCCGTATAATTTGTTCTTGAAGTTAGGGTTAGAAGATTTGAGGTCCACACGGATGACCCTGCAGCTTGCAGATCGCTCAGTGAGAAAACCTCGAGGAGTGGTTGAGGAAGTTCTAGTTCGAGTTGACAAACTTATCATTCCAGTGGACTTTGTGATTTTAGATGTGGACGATGATGTTGACGTCCCTTTGATTCTCGGTCGCCCATTCCTTAACACTTCTGGTGCTTTGATTGATGTCAAGAGAGGCAAGATGAGCTTGAGGGTTGGAGATGAACAAGTGGTCTTCACTCTCCCCGAAGCAATGAAAAACACACTTGATCATGATGATACTTTATACTTTATTGATAATACTAATTTAATCATCTCTGATTGTGTGCAGGAGGTTTTGGCTCTAAATCCCTTGGACGAGTACTTAGAGGGGTTCGAGATCAATGAAGTTGAGGCCAAGGTCCCCTCTCCTCCACCAACTCATAAAGTAGCCCAAATGGAGGCTAGGCCACCACCTCATGGACAGAAAAAGAAAACCGTGAAGAAAGTGTGGAGAAAAGTGAATGAAAGATTGAAAAGAAGTGTGTTTGTCTCCCCAATGCCACCCAAGGAGGTAGACCACTTATACTTCGAGAGCCAAGGCAAGTTACAAATTTTTTCATGTCTCTCAATGAACTTTCCGGGTAACAACACTTTGCCAAAGAATGGAGGTAACTCTCCACCATATGTCCCACCATGATCATGAGGTAAAACACGTCAAGCTAACGATGTTAACTAAGCACTTCTTGGGAGGCAACCCAAGCTTTTGAACTCTTTACCTTCTCTTTTCGTATTATTTGAGTGGTTGTGGTTTGTATTCTTTAGTTTTTGTGCATGTTTGGTAGCCTTGTTCACATCTTTCTTATGTTTTTCATCCATGTCGTTGAGAATGCCTTGAGTGATTTGATGTTTAGACTCCATGAAATTAAATTCTTGAGTGTTTATGTGCTTAATTTGGCTTTGTTTTCATTGTTTTTTAGGTTTGGAGGAGGCTAAGTTGATGAAAATCTGGAAATCACCCATTTTATGACCGTGAAAGAAGCCGTGAGCCATCCAGAGAGCTCTCACGGGTGCCCTTGCGCCCGTAAGGACACCAGTGAGGCACCAGAGAGCTCTCACGGGTGCCCTTGCACCCGCAAAGGCACCTGTGAGCCATCCTGAGAGCCCTTGAGGCCGCAAGGGCACCCACAAGGACACCCGAGTGAGGGTTTAAATTAGCCCCTCACTCATCTTCTTTCTTCTCACTCACACACTCATCTTCTTTCTCTCATAACTTTCTCATTTATCCACCAAATCCACTCATTTCTTTTGCTCTAGATCACTCTCCTCCTCCTCTAATCTTATTTTGTGAAGGAATTTCAAGGTTTAAACACTCTCTTGGCCATTTTAAGCTTTTGAATCACCCCATTTACTCTAGGGTTAAGGTATGTCTCTCATCTCTCAAACCTTGAGCTTTTGATGTTCTTTTTGGGCTGATTCTATGGGGTTTTTGATCTATTTGGATGGTGGAACATGTGTGGAATGAAACTTTGTGATTGTAAATTTGTTGTGCTCCATTTACAAACAAGGTTCTTGCAAAATTTTTTCGGGTTTACTGTAGCACTGGGCATTTTTCACTAGTTTTCATTCCATTGAGCTTGTATTTGTTTAAAACTTGGTTAATTGTTCTTCCCTTGGTCTTGTAGGTATGAGGGTGAAGAAAGTGGCCTACCAAAAGGCTAGGAGGGACCCTTCTCCCCCTTCCAACGAACCAAAGTTTAAGACTGAAGAGCACAAGACCCGTTATGCACTTTTATCGAGAAAGGTGTTTGGAACCATTCGGAGAATAGATTGGGATGTCTTGAAGCTGTTGGTGTTGGATGGTATCATCTTGGAGCTCATCTCCCATAGTGGATGGGACAAATTATTCTCTATTGAAGAGCCCACCTACAAGGAGTTAACACTAGAAGTTTTGAGCACCGTCGAGGTTGCGAAGCATTGTCCATTCACTCACCAACCAAGTTCTATATCCTTTCGTGCATTCGGGAAGAAGCATCGGGCTACGCAAGATCACTTGGGTGTACTCTTTGGACTTTACACCGAAGCATATACACTCACACCCGGATTCAAAGACTTATCACAGGATTTTCCGTACCCGGCAACAAGTGAGAAGTATTGGGCTTCCATGGCAACTTGTTGGAAGACACGGAAGGCATCTCAAATGTCGAACCCCGCGCATCGCTACATACATGCTCTACATACTAGAGGTATCGGGGGATGGCTAGACTCTATGGGGGTGGTATCTCGCACAGATTTATTGATGCTCTACAGCATTATTGAGCATCACCCCCTCCACATGGGACACCTTGTTGCGGAAATCCTAGCACACTAGGGGCAGTTTGTTTGCCTTGGGGCCATCTTCACTGGACCATACATCACACGGATGATTAGAGGCATGGGCCTTATTAAGCGTACCCAGGGCATGACAGTTGTTGGCACTATCGCCCTGCTCGGGATGTAGACTCTTGTATGCATTCGGATAGTTGCAAAACGGCGCGGTGGTTACAAGCTTGCACAGCGTCATCGAACAAATGCACAAGACACCGGCCCTTCATAGGATGCGGAGTCTACTTCTGAGTCTGAATCTGAACCCGAGCAGGAATCCAGGGCGCGTAGACCTTATCTAGAAGCACAGTTTGAAGAATTTCGCACTGAGGTCTACCAGCAGCTGCAAGTGCTTGAGCAAGGACACCGAGACCTGGTTGCATCACTGAGCTGCATTGAGAGCAACACCACCAACATCTTAACATTCTTGCGCAACTCATCGTCATCGGTTGGCACCATCTCTGCAGCTAACACCTGTGCGGCACCATCACTTCCACCTGATCTCTAGGGCCATTGTTCAAGTCACGGCACACTCCAGACCCTCATCACACTGTTTTTCCCTAAGTCCGGACCCGAGTGTCAATCTCTTAATCACATGACTAGGGAAGTTTCTTACTCTATTTCCTTGTATTTATTGCCTATCTTTCCCACCTTGTTCTGCTGATTTAGTTACATTGGGGATAATGTACAACTTTAGGTGTGGGGATGGAGTATTTTTACAATTGCATGCTTGAATCACCAATGATAGCTATGATTTCATTGTTAAAGACTTCCTAGCTTGGTAAAATGATAGTTGTGAGTTGTACTCTATCTGTGCTTGAATGTAGATCTATTTCATCTTTTGTGCACCTTTATACATGTTCATGAGCACTTTCACCTTGTACACTCCAACCAACCCATCATTATGATTTTGGCATTAATTCGTTAAATTCTATCTTCAATGCACTTTTAAGCGCTTTTGAGTTCCTTTATTGTTTTCTCTACCTTAAAGTGAACTATTGTAGCAAGTTTTATACTTGGGAACATGAGATACAGTATGTGCATGTGGAAAAAAAACAAAGAAAAGAAAAAAATGGAAAAAAAAGAGTCTATGACAGTATTCCTCTGCTAGTATAGCATGAATGCGTCTATGTAGACTGTATTCGAGTACGTTGGGTGGCTCTTGTGCCTAATCAGCATGTGCACCTTCAGAAAGATTGTAAAAATTTTTGTGCAGTCTACGTTAGTCAGACTCAGAAGAAAAAAAAGTGTGTATGTTGTATATTTGTGTGAAAGAAATAAAGTATCTCTCTTGTACCCCTGATGCTTGCTACGTAGCCACTTGAAAGTTAGAGTTTTACCTAGGAACCAGAGGATTCTTAATTGAGTATTGAGGATGTCTTTAGCGTCTTAATGTCATTTTCATTTTGTATGGGGTGAATGGGCATCCTGGGGTAATCCATGGTGTGGAGGTTAAGGGGGAGTTAGCACACACACTCACAGGAGCACTCTAGATGAGACAGAACTATTATCACTTCACTATTCATTGAACAACTTACTTCTTGATTTCTGTCCATTTGTGCTTGTGGAGTCCTTTATACTTGAGCTTGAGGTCGTACATTTAGCCATTTATCTTCTTGCCCGGAACATGAAAATTTCAGAAAAAGTCTAAGTCTGGATTTCCTTACAGGCAGTATTATGACCATCCTTGCGGGCAGTATTGTGAGTGTGAGGCCACCCGCAGGGAAGCCCGAGTTCATCCTTTTATAAGCATTGTTAGGGTTTCTTTTGAAAAAAGGAGGCCTTCTTCTTGGAGCTCACCACCACCACACCAAATCGGAGCTAGAAGTAAGGTTTTGAGGGCATTTCCATGGAGGATTCGATGAGGAGAGCACGATTTTGGGCGAGATCTACTCCTAGGGCTTGTGTAGAGGAGGTTGAAGACAAGGGAAGCCACCTCTTGTGTGGTGTCTTTGGAAGCTTCTCCGGCCTTCATTCTTTGAGGGAGTGTTTCTCATGTTTTGTTTTGTTGTTTGCATGGATTTCTTGTTGTATTTGATGACTATGAACAACTAAACCCCAAAGATCACTGGATGTAGGTGAACCTTGGGGGGTGAACTTGTGCTTGTACGGATGCTTAGTTCTTTCTATTGTATTTTTGGCTTGTTTGTGATCCTTGCTTGGTGTATTTGAATGCTTTGGTATGCATGAGAACTCGGTGTATCAATTCTTAGGGTAATGCTAGGGTTGCATGACCATTGCCCTAGTGTTAGACTCACCAAGCTTGGAAGGGAAACACGTATAAATATGCTCCGTGACCATCGGGTATTTATACCCTCAATTCTAGGGTTAAGTATTAGCTTGTATTCTAACCCTAACTTGAGAAAACCACCTTTCCTATTGCAATCGTAGGAGGATTTGGGCTGAAGAGATTCCGTATCCAATACTCGTACTGGATTAGGGGTCAATTGCCGTGACCATCGGGTTGACCTAATCTAGGGTTTTTTCGGTCCAACTAGCTATTTGCATGTTAGTTCTGGCATCCTGCACACTTTAGTAGCCCCTGAGAGGATCCTCATCCGTGACCGCTTTCTTCCCTTGATTGTCCACCGTATCTTGCCTTCATTGTTAGCATTTTATTTGCATTTACTTGTTTATTTGTTTTATCACTATCACATTCAAACTTGGAGGTTAAACAACATAGCGAAGAGGAAGTACGAGTAACTTCTCGGGCCCTTGGGAATACGACCCCCTCGTGCTCGCACGGAGTTGGAGTGAAGATCTAAGCCACCATTGCATCACCATTCTAAGCTTCATCCATTCAAGGAGATCATGACCTAGAGGGGGTTTTCATTACTTCTTTTATGTTTTTGTCTTCCTTGTATATTGTATAAGTATCCCTTATCATGAGGGATTAACTTATTGTTGTGTTTGGATTTGGATAAACCCTAGGGTCTATTCTTGTGTATGAACTTGGAATGTTGTTCTTCATTGAATTTGATGGTTGTTTGAAATTCAATCTTTCATGCTTTCATGTCTAGAATTACATGTATGGAGAGATCCGTAATTCTACTATGAGTTGTATGCGTAGTTGTGACCTACTCACGTATACTAGATCTAGGAAAGTTTGAAAGGGGATACTTGTGCCTACAAGCCAAGAGATCAGGTGTTGGTAGCCCTCCATTACTAGGTTTAAGCCAAAGGATAGTAGGTTTACTCCTATTAGAGAACTCCTAGAACTTAATGTGATCATAGGTGTGTTGATCCGGAAGAGATTCCGATCGACATTCGTATGGGATCAGGGGTTAGTTGCTGAGAGATTAGGGCTAATCTACTCACAATTTCTCTAGGTCTCAATTATCATCAATGAATCTTTAACTCATCCTAGTTCGGGCCTTAATGACAACCCTAGGTGGATTCCTTGTCCAAACACTCCCTTCTCATGCTTGATACTGCTTTGTTTACATACATTCGTGTGCTAGTTACTCGGCCATAGGATTAGCTTAGGTTAGTTTATTTTGTTTTATTTCTTCTACTTACTAAGAATTGTAGGCTGGATAATAGATGAAGAGTGAGTAATAATACTTCCTTGGCCCCGTGGAATACGACCCCTGTGCCACTCACAGGGTATTACTTGCTGATCCCGTATACTTGCGGGTAATCAATTAGAGATCCTTGAACCTATCGCATGTCTCAAAAATAGACTCTAATTTTGTTTACACAAAAGAAGATAATTCATTCATGAGCTTCGTAAATTTTCTGGGAGGGAAATATCGGGTGAGAAAAGCTTCTACCGTATCTTCCCAAGTAGTGATTGATGATCTAGGTAATGAATCTAACCATTACTTTGCTCTCCCATTCAAAGAAATTAGGAAGGCCCTCAACTTGATGGCATCATCTGTAAATCCATTAATCTTGAACATGTCACACACTTCCATGAAATTCTCAATGTGATTATTTGGATCCTCATCGGCCAAACCATTAAACTCTGCTGACTGCTATAACATCAGGTTAAAGCCTAGCTTGAGCTCAAAACTTTGAGCTATAGTTGGTGGCCACACAATACTAGATTATGTACCAAGAATTGCAGGTCTTACATAATCTGAGAGTGTCCTCTACTGCTCATATTGTTCTGCCATATTATCAGACCCTTCAATTTCTATCTCAGTTTGATTTATCTGTTCTTGCACAGGTTTCTTTCCCCGTCTATAAATTTTGTTTCCAATGTCTAGATCTCCTTAAACTAATATTGAAGGGTTGCCTCGGGTCATAACCTGGAGCTACAATCAAAGAAAGAAAAACAAATCAGAATGATGAAAAAATAAGAAAGTGTGAAAAACAACAAGTGATGAATAGCTAAAATAGCAAAGTGCAAATGGTTCCAAAATGTCTATTCCTTAGTAATGACGCCAAAATCTTGACACACCCCTTGGGCGTGTGTATCACAAGTGCACGAATTGTCGAAGTAATAAAGTACCTCGGTTAGTGGGTTGTCATATCCAAAGGGAATAGTTCTTAAGAAGCAAGTAGTAATGCTATTTAGCTATAAAGTGAACCAATTTGTGATTTGAGTGAACAATATCAATGTAAAGAAAAATAAAGAAAAGAGAAAATAGAGCAATAGGAATAAGGAGAGGTACTCTATAAGAAAATGGGGTACCCAAACATTACTCACCCTAGGACTATTGTTTCGAGTGCAAGACTACCTATTATGCCGCCTGATTGAAGTTCAATGAGTCATAGCAATCCAAAGACACACGGTCACAAACCTAAGGTCAATCGTGACTAACCCTTACACTATGCCATGGCGAAAAGGGATACTCTTAACACCTCACACTGTTTGGGGTTGCTTGAAGCTTTAGGGATTCTAAGTGATAAACCCTATTCCCTAATATAGATCTAACCCTTTGGTCCAAGCAACAGACCACTAGTCACGATTAAGCCCAGCACTAAGGATTACTTCAACACTTTACTTTGTTGCTTATGTAACTAAGTCCTAGTGGAGTTCATCTTTTAACATTTCACTCTATTGCAATCACAAAGAACTCTTAGAATGTGGTGATAGGATAAATCATGTCGGAGATTGGCACACACCCAAATGTCTTTTTGCACAACTTGTGTCTTCACCTTTGTTCGATCTAAGACCTTTATCAACAATCCCATCCATGATCTACTTTTGCTTACTTTCATCCAAACTTGTCTTAACAACCCTAAATGCACAAAAGAATGCAATAATACATGAATAAGCGATAAAATCCGATAAAAGTGATGCTCAATGTAAGAAAAGAATACTTCATAATTTTGTGTATGTTGAATTAAACTCCCAAGACTACCAAATGTCCGTGAACCTTGCGATGAATGTATGATTGTTGGATGTTTGGTTTGGCTTAATATAATTTTTTCATTTAAGATTTAACATATGATACTTGTATACCTTAAATTACATTATGGAGAACTTTGTAATTCATGTTTGAATTGTGTATTTGATAATGGTTATTCCTTTGCACTATGTCATACATTGATTGAAATGGTTTTGAGTTGTCGACATTCGAGAGCTCAGGTGTGAAAAATCCTCTGCTTTAGGGAAATCCTTACAACAAAAACTCTTATAACGTAATGTAATCAGAGGAGAGTCAGTTATGAATAAATTTGAACCGACTCTTTGATTGCTTCCCCACAAGTGTACGGGATCACCAAGTAATACCCTGTGAGTGACACAGGGGTGGCATTTCACAGGGCCAAGGAAGTACTATTACTCACTCTTCAACTATTATCTAGCCTACAATCCTTAGTAAGAAGAACAAATAAAACGAAATAAACTAACCTAAGCTAATCCTATGGCCAGGTAACTAGCACACGGATGTAAACAAACAAGGGAGTATCAAGCATGAGAAGGGAGTGTTTGGACAAAGAATCCTCCTAGGGTTGTCATTAAGATCCAAACTAGGATGGTTTAAAGATGCATTGATGATAGTTAAGACATAGAGACTTCGTGAGTAGATTACCCCTAATTTCTCGGTAACTAACCCCTGATCCCATACGAATGCTAATCGGAATCTCTTCCAGATCAACACACCTATGTTCGCATTAAGTTCAAGGAAATCTCTAATAGGATTAAACCTACACTTCTTCGGCTTAAACCTAGCAATAGAGAGCTACCAACACCCAATCTCTCGGCATGTTGGCACAAGTATCCCCTTTCAATCTCTCCTCGATCTAGTATGCATGAGTAGGTCACATCTACACATACAACTCATAATAGAATTGCGGATTTCTCCATAAATGTAATTCTAAGCATCAAAGCATGAAAGATTGAATCTGAAACAACCATCAAATTAAATGAAGAACAACATCTCAAGTTCTTAAACAAGAATACACCCTAGGGTTCATCCAAATCCAAACACAACAATAAGTTAATCCCTCATGATAAGGGACACTTATACAACATATAAGGAAGACAAAAACATAAAAGAAGTAATGAAAACCCTTTCTAGGTCATGATCCCCTTGAATGGATGAAGCTTCACAAGTTTGTCGATGATGGCCTAGATCTTCACTCCAACAATCTCAGCCGAAAGATGGCCAAAAGGCCATAAAGAAGTATGGTGGCGGTGGCCCAAACGGCCAAGGAAAATTCCCCTCTTTCGGTCCTAGAACTTGGTATTTATACTTTCCAAAGCATACGGGCCGTATGGGGGCCGTATGGGGGACGTATAACACTCAAAATACCTAGATTTGGGCTTCATACGAGGTGCATACGGGGTCCATACAGGGTGCATACAACCTCCATACTCGGTAGTATGGGGGCCGCATGAAGTTCTGGGCGGACATCTTCAAACCATCCCGCTAATACAGTGTTGCTACAGTACTCATCCGCACTAGTTTGGGACTATTTTCTTCTCTTTTCGCCTAAATGATATCATCATTTTCTCCATTGCTTCCTTGTGCCCTACAAAGCAAATAATACTGGATTAAGCGCAAAACGGGCATCAAACCTCACAAATTACATGCAAAGTGCATAAGATACACATAGGAAAATACCTACATTTAGACACTTATCACTCTTGTATGGGATTAAGAGCTTTAGGGTTAGTTTATCTTAATGATCTCACCATCGATACAGAACTTTGCAACTCCAAATCATATTCCTAGAGTACATTAGTAGTCCTCAGAGGATCCACATTTGGGACCATATTTCCCATTGATTTCTCCTCTAGAGATTGTGCTATGCTTGAAGCTTCAAGATCCTAGTTTTCTTATTTAGTGTAGATTCAAAACACCCTTAAGTCATTTAGGATAGATAATATGTGAAAAGTGAGTAACAGTAATTCTTTAGTTCCAAGGAATAAGATCCTCGTGCTTCGGCATGAGATATACTTGGCAGTCTGTGCACTTGTGGTGTGCGACCAACAGCATTTCAAATCATAGATTAATTTATTTCATTATTTTTTGCATGAATAATGAATGGAGCAAAACCACTAATATACTTTGTAATGCTTCATTCTTTTGTTACAAATGTTTTTTCCATTTTTTTTATTTTTTTGTGGTTTTTCTAAATATCATATTTATTGAACTAAATGGTTTTTATATGGAAGCCACACAACTTTTTTAACAATAAAAATTGGCAATTGAAATTAAGAAGTTATAAATAATAAACATAGACATCAAATTTAAACATTAACTCATTAACAACATTAGGGGCATTCCATTATGTTAACCATGCACCTTGAAGCATCCCTTTTTGTTTCTATTCTATTTATTGTTGTGGTAATTATGTTCTTGGGAAAAGGAACTAGCAAAAGGAAACAAAAAAAAATTTATTGCATACTAATATAAATAACATATATAACTATTGTATTATAATATAAAGTAATATACCTATCTTCAAGAGGAGTTATACAGAATCTTTTTGGCGGATTGATAGGAGTACGCAATCCTACACTAAGGGCCCGTTTGGATTGTGGAATAGGAATGTGAAGGGGAGGGTCCGTTTGGATTGTGGAATAGGAATGTGAAGGGGAATGAGAAGAAAGGAGAAGTGGGAATGAGAATAGGGTGAAAGGGGAGGATAATGATGAAGGTATTTGGTTGGAGGGAATGAGAGTTAGTAATACAAAAAGTAAGAGAAAGAAATATAGTATAATTACACTTATACCTTTTTATATAAATAAGATGCCATTTTACAAAACAATAGTTTTTATTTAATAGTAAATAATTAACATAATTATCATTAAATATTTCTAATATATTTAACTATTTTAATTTATTGTTATTAAATATTTGATCTAATTAATATAACTTAAAATAAATTTGTTATTTTAAATAATAAATAATTAGCATGATTTAATATATTTAGTTATTTATTTTAATTAACTAAAATGAAATATTACAACTAATTAATATAACGTAACAGATCTTTGTTATATTAATTAATAAATAAATAATGTGTTTTATTGTTATTTAATATTTTTAACGGTCATATTGTAGGTTCGAGCCCTACTAAGCCGAGCCCAAGCCCTTATTCGTTGAGGAGAAACTGGTCGCTAAATCATAGGCGAGATAAATAAATATAGAAAGCAATATGTTATTTGTTTCTTCTAATTGTAATTAATTATTTTTAACAATTAATATAATTTAAAAATTATTTATTTATTAAATAAATAAATAAATAAATAATATGATTTATTATTATAAAGAAAGGGTATAATAGTCATTTCATTACTATGGAGTCCAAATCTCCTCAATTTTGGGAGGATTGGAAATGCCCCATATGCATGCGTTCCATTCCCATGACAACCCACTATTCACTCCTTTCCTAGTTGCCAAACATGGGTTTAAACATCATGGGTACATGCCATTCCCACTCCCAAAGTATGAATCCATGAGCCAAATGCCCCCTAAGTCCTCTATTCTTGACCTTAAGGATGTACGATCCTCACTTGCATCCAAGCCAATAGATGTGACTCTATAAAAATAGTGGGTAGATGTCATGTTGACTACTAGCTCTGTGGAAGCATCCATTGACAATGGTTTTGAGGTGAAATCATTAGCTACTCCTATATTTGTGGTTGAGTGGATGTATTAGCAAATGCACTAGATTTGTAGGTGGAATATAGATGTCGAGCATTTGTTCTATTTCTCTATTTTAAATGCTTCCACTTAACCATTGTTATAATATATATAAAAAAAATCATACATAACTGGCAAAAAAACTTTAAATGAACAATAAAAATCATCAAAATAAACATTCAATATAAATTTTTATTCGTTGGTACACTAAAAAATGTTAAAAAAAAAAATTAAAAGAACCCATACCTTCACGAAGAATTCATTTCAAACGTTTAAAACATAAATTATGATTATTTTATAACAAACCAACATTTTATAACAATAACAATAACAATTATTAAGTTATACAACAATGCAGCAAATTATAAAAAACTAACTATATATATATGTCTAACATTATCAATCACTTTTAGAATAAGCAAGCTCATGTTCTTTATGGATTTCATTATGACTAGTATCTCTAAAAGTTTCTTCATCTCGATTTGTAACTTGTTCTTCATCAATTGCTTCTTCACCTTCATCTCCTTCTTTATTATCATTTTTTCCCTCAATCACCTTGATCTCCTTCTTTATTATAAAGTGATTGTAATAAACTATCTATTACAATAATTTTGCAGCAGTTTCGTATCATTGTAAGTAATTTTACGCTTCAATGTTATATTTGACCAAAGCCATTGTAAAAAATCACTACATATGTTCAAATATACAATGGTTGTAACAATCGTTAAATATGTTAAAAATAATACAATGGCTCATAACTGCTACATATTCATTGTATGGTATTGATTCTCAATAACCACTATATATTGTATTATAGTAAGTTTTATTTAAGTCGCGATTTCAGCCCGATTTCAGAATCCCTTTTTTCATTTTTTGGCTATCTTTTCTCCACCTTTGGAGGCACCCAAGGCTAGGGTTTGGAGAGGCTTTGGCTAGGCTTTTGGAGACATTTACAGCCTTCGATATCGCGTTTTCTTCGGAAGAGAGTTATTGGGGAAGGTTTCATCGGCACCGATCTGGCGAGGTGTGCCCTAGGCTTGACGAGGGGACCTTTGGAGAAGACGCGGCGATTCCACAAGACCATCGACATGAACACCAAGGGGGTTTTATTCATGGATTGCATCCTTTTACTTTTGATTTCATTATTGATTATATCATGCTCCATGGAGAACTAAACCCCTAGTGGGTGCTTGGACTTGTAAACCCTAGGATAATGTTGTTTCTTTGACCTTTTATTATGCTTTCTTTAATTGATGTTTTAATTGAGTTCGAATCTTGAATGCTTGTTGAGTTGATTTTCCGTTAGAGTGACACTAGGGTTGAGAATCCATTTTGGTAATCCTTGTGGATGAGTGACACACCATGAGGATTAGACAATGCTAGATTGGAGAGGGTTGAGATGGTGAGTTGAGAGGTAGAAGAACATTTTCTTTCCCCTGCGTTGTGATTTAGCCTACCTCCGCATTCTAAGAGTTCTTTGTGGTCACAATAGAGTGAAGTGCTAAGAGACGAACTCCACTGTGGTTTAGTTGTGCAAGCAACAGAGTGAAGTGTTGAAGTAATCCTTAGTATCTGGGGCTTAAATGTGACTTGGGGTCTTTTTTCTGCACCAAACGGTTAGATATATTTAGGGAATAGGGTTTATCACTAGGAATCCTTAGAGCTTAAAGCAACCTACCACAGTGTAAGGTATTAGGACTGAGAGATTTCTCCACCGGGGCATAGTGTAAGGTTAGTCATGGTTGACCTTAAGTTTGGGACAATGTGTTTAAGGACCTCCATGACTCATTAGACATTAGTTAGGAAACATAATAATTGGTCTCGCACCTGAAACAATAGTCCTAGGGTGAACAATGTCTGGGTGCCCCATTTATCGTCGATTACCTCTCCTATCTTTTATTTGCTCCTCCTTCTTCTTTTCTTATTTCTATTTGTATTGATTTGTTTTCACATCACTATCAATTCATCTTTACTCTAGTTAAATAGCAATCTCTATTTCTAATCACTATTCCCTATGGATTCAACTACCCACTCACCGGGGTATTATTACTTCAGCAAACCTGTGCACTTGCGGTACACACCCAAAAGGGCGTTGTCAAGTTTTTGGCGCCGTTGCCGGGGAATAGGAGTTTTAGAAACACTTTGCACTTTGCTATTTTAGCTATTAACAGTTTATTCTATTTCACATTTTCTTATTCTTCCATCATTCTGATTTGTTTTTGTTTCTTTTGTAGCAGTTCCAGGTTATGACCCGAGGGAACCCTTAGACATTGGTTGAAGGTGATCTTGAACTTGAACAAACACTTCGTAGAAGGGGTAAAAAATCTGTACAAGAATAGACAAATCAAGTTGAGGTAGAAGGTGAAGGGTCGGATATGGCAGAACAGAATGAGCAGCAGAAGACATTGTCTGATTATGCCAGACCCTCAGTTTTGGTCACACAATCTAGCATTGTATGGCCACCGATTACAGCTCAGAATTTTGAGCTTAAGCTAGCATTCATCCAAATATTACAGCAGTTAGCACAGTTTAATAGTTTGGAAAATAAGGATCCATACAATCATATAGAGAACTTTTTGAAAGTGTATGACATGCTCAAGATCAATGGTGTTACGGATGATGCTATCAAGTTCAGGGCCTTCCAATTTTCCTTGAAAGGAAGAGCGAAGCAATGGCTACATTCATTACCTAGAGCATCAATCACTACATGGGAGGAGATGGTAGAAGATTTCCTTACCCGATATTTTCCTCCCGAAAAATCTGCAAAGCTTAGGAATAAAATATCCTCTTTTGTGCAAACAGAATTGGAGTCTCTGTTTGAGATATAGGATAGGTTCAAGGAGCTCCTGCGGAAATGTTCTCAACATGGGTTCCCCAAGTGGATGATCATTCAGACATTCTATAATGGGTTGAACACGAGCACATGACAGTTACTTGATGCTGCAGCAGGAGGTACCTTAGGGAGCAAGACCCCCGAAGAAGGCTGACATCTCATTGAAGAAATGGCTATGAACAGTTATCAGTGGAACACTAGAGACAGAAAGAAGGTAGCCAAACTTCATGAGATTGACACTTTTACTTCATTGGCGGCCCAAGTAGAGTCATTGAGCAAGAAGTTAGATACTCTAACTTCTAATAGAGTGGCGGCTGTGACTAGTTGCACAGGGTGTGGGAGAGGACATACTCGATAGAACAAGTGGATCTTGTGGGTAATACAATGGAAAACAAAGGAAATCCATATAGCAACACCTATAATTCAGGTTGGAGGAGACATCCTAATCTTTTACGGAGAAATCAAATGCAACAGAAGACAATGGCACCACCCGGTTTCCAACAACAACAACAAGCCCCAAATATTGAGAACTGAGTTTCAGGGTTGAAAAACCAGATGACTGATTTAGAGAAGGCTTTGACCAGATTCGTCCAATCATCGAATACAAGGTTTCAGTTGGTCGAAGCTACACTTCGCAACCACACTTCATCATTGCACAATTTAGAGAATCAAGTGGGGCAAATTACGAAGTCATTATCGGAGAGACCTCAAGGAAGATTGCTTAGTAACACCGAAACAAATCCAAGAGAACATGTGAAAGTGATCACTTTGAGAAGTGATCATGAGGTTGAGGGTAGGCTTCCGAGCGAGAAGACCGATATTGTAGCACCCGAGGTCATAGAGGTTGAGGAGAGAACAAAAAGAAAAGAGGTGGCACCCCCACCTTACAAGCCAAGAATCCCTTATCCTTCAAGATTAAAGAATGACCAAAATAATGAACAATACAAGAAGTTTCTAGGTCTATTCAAGCAGTTGCACATCAACATCCTATTTGTGGAGGCATTGTCTCAAATACCTCGGTATGCAAAGTTTCTCAAGGACCTCTTGACCAACAAGAGGAAGTTGGAAGAAAGTGCATCTGTGATCTTAGATACTTCATGTTCGGCGGTGTTACAAAAGAATATGCCGAACAAGGAGAAGGACCAGGAAGCTTCATCATTCCATGCAACATTGGTAACATGGGTGAAGAAAAGGCATTGGTGGACTCAGGGGCTAGCATCAACATCATGCCTTATACATTCTTCCGAAAGCTAGGCTTGGGAGAGCCTAGGCCCACTCGGATGACATTACAATTGGCGGACAGAATGGTTAGACACCCGAGGGGCATCATGGAAGACGTGCTTGTAAACATTGACAACTATATATTTCCTGTAGAGTTCATAGTGTTAGATGTTGATGAGGATGTCGATGTCCCATTGATCCTTAGAAGGCCCTTCTTGCACACTTTAGGAGTTAGGGATGACAAGCTTACATATCGCCTCATGAATTCATGAGATGTTCTCTAGACTTTGATGATACACTTTACTTTCTTGACACTACCGATGAACTAATAGATGAATATGTGCAGGAAATGATGAATCTGGACCCATATGAAGGGGTGCTAGATCAAGGAGTGGAGAATGAAGAAGTCTTGATGTTTGGTCTAGAGGACAAGGTGCAACCTACCCCGGGGATCATGAAGAAGATGATCTGAAAGATGAAGTGAGCAAGAAGACGCCACAAGAAATGCCCTAAGGCTAATGGAGATGTGCAAGAACAGAGTAAGGGTGATGAACCCTTGTATGGTAATAAACTCGATAAATCCCCCTATACGTTCAAAAGACTATGTTCATCATGCTTTCAGGTTATGGGTAAGAGGGAAACCTTCATCTATTAGCCCCCGTGAGATAAGGTCAGGTATGTCAAGCTAAGTGACGTTAAACAAGCGCTTCTTGGGAGAGAACCCAAGTCTTTACTGTTTTCTAGGTTTTAGTTTAGTGCTTCCATGAATAAGAGCTTAAGTGTTGGTGTCTTGATCTTTTACATGCTATTTTTGTTATTTTTCTCATGGATTATTGGTGTTTTTGAATGCTTAATTGTGTGTAACGAAGTATTCAGGTCGTTTGAGCATGTTTTTCATGATTCTCTTGTTACATTTGCATAATATAGCCAGGCTTTGAATAGATGTAAATGTTCAGAAATTTTCTACAAAGTTTGTAAATTTTTCTAAGTTATCCAAAAAAAACACATGGCCATGTGGAAATTCCACATGGACGTGTGTTTTTATTTAGAGCTCATGCCGAGAGGACACAGTGGTGTGTGTCTACCACTGTGAATGACCTTATGATGGTCACACGCCCATGTGGAAATTCCACATTGGTGTGTGTTTCACTGCAGAAGTTCAAAGCTCTATCCCAAGAAGACACAAGGACGTGTGTCTGCCCCTGTGTATGACCCTGTGAACTACACATGGGCGTAGGTAATATCCACACTCCTTTGTGATTTCTTGTAGAGAGTTCTCTTCCATCCAGAGAAGACACAGGGGCATTGACAACGACCCTTGCTTGTGACCCGCAAGTGCACGGATTTGTCGAAGTAATAAATCCCAGGTGAGTGGGTATCGTATCCACAGGAATAGTAAATAGAAACACAATGATTGCTATTTAACTAGGATGAGAATGAATCAATGATGGTGTAAATAAGATTGATATGAAAAGACTAAAAGAAATAAGAAAGAGAGGCACGATAAAATGAGAGGAAAGGCAATCGATAGAAGTAGGGTACTCGGACAATGCTCCCCCTAGGACTAATGTTTTAAGTGCAAGACCAACTATTATGTCTCCTAATTAATGCTTAATTAGTCATGGACATCGTTGACTACACGGTCCCAAACCTAAGATCAACCGTGACTAACTCTACACTATGCCCCGGCGGAGAAATCAAACAGTCTCAACACCTCACACTGTGTAAGTTGCAAGACGTTCTAAGGATTCCAGATGATGAACCCTATTTCTATGTGTAGATCTAACCCTTTGGTCCAGGCGAAAAATCCCTAGTCACAATTAAGCCCCAGTTGCTAAAATCACTTCAACGCTTCACTCTGTTGCTCGCGTAACTAAGCCCTAGTGGAGTTCATCCTTAGTTCTTCACTCTACTATAACCGCAAAGAACTCTTGGAATGTGGAGGTAGGATAAATCATAACGGAGGAAAAGGGGACGCTCCACTACCTCTTGACTCACCCTCTCAACCCTCTCCAATCTAACATTGTCTAACCCTCATGGTGTGTCACTCATCCACAAAGGCTACCAAGATGGACTCTCAAATTTAGTGTCACTCTAAGGGAGAAATCATTCAACAAGCATTTAAGATTGGAACTCAATTAAAAACATCAATGAAGGAAAGCATAATAAAAGGTCAATGAAACAATAACATCCTAGGGTTTACAAAATCCAAGTACTCACTAGGGGGTTTAGCTCTCCATGGAGCAAGATACAATCAATAATAAATTGAAAGTAAAAACATGTAATCCATAGAAAAACCCCCTCGGTATTCATGTCGATGTTCTTATGGAGTGGCCGCGTCTTCTCCAAAGGTTCCCTTGTCAAGCCTAGGACACACCTCCGATAAGTGCTTGTGTGTTAAGAATGTGAAGTATTCTTTCCTTGTGATGAGCATTACTTTTATCAGGTTTAAGCGCTAATACATGTGTATTTGTGTTCTTTTGCGCATGTAGGGTTGTGAAGGTAAGTATTAAGAAAAAAAACCAAAAGTAGATCATGAACGCACTATTTGGTGAAATCTTGAAAGCAACAAATACGAAGACACAAGTGGGGCTCTAAGATATGTGAATGTGTCCCAACCTCCATGTATTCAAGCCATTACAATGAGTTGGAGGGGCACGAAGGCAGTTACATTTGCGCATCCCAACTTGTGCAATGATAGCAAGATCTTCACCAATGAACCCATTTATTGAAGAAGCGACGTGATCTCTGGTATAAAAGTGGATTCGGTTGTGTTTTTTGGCTAGGGTACTGTAGTAGTTACCGTTCACAGCAGGCCGAAAATTAGAATTCTAGAGAATCCACAAGGGTGTATGGAAATTCCACACGCCCATGTGGAAATTCAACAGGGGTATGTGGAACATCCACAGGCCCGTGTGGATGCCCGATTCCAGCCTATTTGAATCCGTTTTTCAGCCGATTTCAGCATCCTTTGTCTCATCTTTTCTCCATCTTTTGAGAGGCTGGTGGCTAGGGTTTAGAGGGGTTTTGGCAAGACTTTTAGAGTGGTTCTCCTGTTTTGACACCGTAATTCTCTTGGAAGATAGTTATGGGGGGAGCTTTTGTCAGCACCGATTCGGCATGGTGTGCCTTAGGCTTGACAAGAAGACATTTGGAGAGGATGAGGCTACTCCACAAGAACATCAACTTGAATACTGAGGGGGTTTTCCTATGGATTACTTGTTTTTTACTTTCGATTTCATTATTGATTGTATCTTGCTCCACGGAGAGCTAAACCCCTTAGTATATACTTGGATTTTGTATCCTTGACTTTTTATTATACTTTCCTTAATTGATGTCTTTAATTGAGTTTCAATCTTGAATGCTTGTTGCATGATTTCTCCCTTAGAGTGGCACTAGGGAAAAGGGATAACCTCCATTGAGGCTTAGTTGCACAAGCAACGGAGTGAAGCATTGAAGTGACTTTAGCACTTAGGGCTTAATTGCGAATAGGGATCTTTCGCCTGGACCAAAGGGTTAGATCTACACATAGGAATAGGGTTTATCACTTGGAATCCCTAGAGCATCTTGCAACTTTACACAGTGCGAGGTGTTGAGACTATTTGATTTATCCACCAGGGCATAGTGTAGAGTTAGTCACCGTTGACCTTAGGATTAGGGCCGTGTATTGAAGGATGTCCACGACTCATTAAGCATCAATTAGGAGGCATAATAGTTGGTCTTGCACTTGAAGCAATAATCCTAGGAGGAACAATATCTGAGTACCCCACTCTTATCAATTGCCTTTCCTGTCATTTATTTGTGCTTCTCATTCTTGTTTCTTTTATATCTGTTTACATCACATCTTATAAACACAATCGTTATTCACCTCCACTTAGTTAAGTAGCAATCTTGGTGTTTCTATTCCTTATTCACTGTGGATACGATACCCCACTCACCTGGGATTTATTACTTCGACAAACCCATGCACTTGCGGGTCACACGTAAGGGGCATTGTCAAGTTTTTGGCGCTGTTGCCGGGGAATAGGTGTTTAGAGACACTTTGCACTTTGCTATTTTAGCCATTTATCATTCATTCTATTTCACACTTTCTTATTCTTCCATCATTCTCATTTGTTTTCTTTTGTCATGTCTTACTCTTTCTTGCAAAGAGCTTAAATGATGATTGATTCGCTCATTGCTCTATATTCTCAAGTTGAAGCTCTGAATAAAAAGTTGATAGAATTGTTACTTCACAAAAAAGAGCAATTCATGTTATAGCACATATCATCCAATTGAAGTGGGCTACCCAAACCCATTATGGAATAATGATGGACAATACTGGTAAGCACCGCAAGGTGAATGTGAAAAGGGTGAGCTACTTGGAGAGGATGCACTTCAGTTGCAAAAATTATTAGCTAATTTTATTGAAGATACTGATGTCTATGTCCAAAATATCAAGACCACATTTAGATGTCATGAAGCCTCCTTTAAAGACCTTGAGCATTAATTAGGAGGGATACTTGACACACTTTCTAAGGAATAAAAAGTATTTGAGCAAGCAATTCAAGTTCCTTATAGAAATGATGTGGTAGTGAAAGACAATGAAGAAGTAGGACAGAATGGGTATGATGTTGTAGAGAGTGAGAGGATGCAAGAAGAACCTTTCTTTCAAAGTGGGGATTGCTTCAATGGATAGTGTATTTATGAGCAAGGAATGATGCAAGAAGGCTTAGTGAAGACATATTGCTTTTAAGTTGAAATGGAAGAAGAATCAAACCCTAAGGTAATGGAACAAGCATCTCTCTATCGGATTGATCAGCTCATAAATTGCAAGAAAGAGATTTTGGGTTTGGAAGAAGATGTTGGTAGGAGATTGAAGCCATCCAATGGCCCACCTGTGCTAAGCTTGGACAATTCCCCACACAAATTGTTTCCTTGGAGGCTAAATGTAAGATGGTTGGACTCTCCAACAAGTATTCCGTCCCGGCAAGTAGATTTTTGGTTTAAAGGAAGTAGCTATGCAATGTCTGGTCGGGAGGAACACACTCTTTTCAAGCCCCCATAAGGTAAGGAAGAGGTGCGTCAAGCTAAGTGACGTAAAATAAGCGCTTCTTGGGAGGAATCCCATGTTTTTAATGTTTTTCTAGTTTTTAGTTAGTATTTGCATGAATAAGGCTTTGAGTGTTGGTGTCTAGATCTTTTAGATGCTTTTGCTGTGCTTTTCTTGTGGATCATTTGGTGTTATCGTATGCTTAAATGTATATGGCGAAGTTGTTGGTCATTTGAAAGAATTTGTTGTGTTTTCCCTGGTATATTTTGCATGATAGGGCAGACTTCGAGTGTATTGAGCTGTTCAGGAATTTTCTGTAGAGCCAGCAGTTTTTCTAAGTCATCCAGTGAAAACACACAATCGTGTGGAATTTCCACACGGCCATGGGTCTCTATTGTGAGCTCTTCCCGAGAAGACACAGGGCCGTGGACTCGCTCCTGTGAACGACCTTGTGACGGTCACGCACCCATGGGTAATTTCCGCACGGACGTGCGTCTTCTGTAGAGACTTAGATTTTTCCCAAGAAGACACAGGGGCGTGGACTCGCCCCTATGGATGATCCTGTGATAACCACACAGGCATGGATAATTTCCACACGCTTGTGTGGATATCTGCAGAAGAGTTCTTCTCCATCACGAGAATACACAGGGGTGTGTGGGTGTACCTATGAGCTGGCCTTGTGAATATCCACGCCCGTGGAGAATTTCTACAGGGCGTGTGAAACACTTAGAAGAATTTCTCGGGTTGGACAAAGAATACACAGGGGCATGTGTCTGCCCCTGTGAGTCGGGCACATGGGCGTGGGAAATTTCCACACGACCGTGTGGATGCATTCAGAAGCATAGGGTGTCATCCCAAGAAACCGCAGGGGCGTGCGTCTACCCCTGTGGGTGTCTCCTATGGAGTCACACGGGTGTGGGTAATTACCACACGCCTGTGTGGATGTACAGAACTCAGAAAGGCTGCGTTTGCTCTTTATAAATTTATTTTGCCTTTTTATCTTTTCACTCCCAAACATTCTGAGAATGTATCCTTGCACTCTCCCGACCTCTCACCGTCATTTTAGAGGGTTGTTACTTGAGTTTTCTGGTCGTTTTCTATTCTTTCATTATTATTTCGTCGGTAAGCTTCTCGTTCTCTTTTCTTCGCCTGATCTTCATTTATTTTACAGCACCAGTATCATCTTCACCAGCAGCAGCAACAAATGCACCAGAAATTGACACCAACACTTGAGACGTCTTTACCTTCTTTGTTCTTATTTTTCGTATTTTATTTTTACATTTTATCTTGGACTTGTATACTCTGAAAGGATCTTCCTTCTGAGTTTATCTTTTATTTTTGTCTCGAGTTGTATTTCATTGCTCTATCTTTTATATACTCAAGTCATTTTTGTTTATTGAGCTTCACTGAACCCCCTTGTGTATGCATGTAGATGGTCTTGTCAGTATGGGAATTGAGAACTAATCATGTACACGGTCAAGGTGTTTTACACTTGGCCGTGTGTGCTTCACAACCCGTTGGAACTTCACTCCTAAGGGATTAGCTCCATCAAACGCACCACTAGGAGTCAAGGCAGTATTGTTTCAATTGCCTACTCCCACATTTGTTTCAAATTGTATTACTTTTATTTTGCTTGCATGTTTACATTGATGGCAATGGACATCTTAAGTGTGTGTGTGTGTTGGGGGCGGGGAGTTCACATTGCACATGTCCTTTACATAATTTTTTATTGACATACATACTTACGTAGCCAATGGCGGTTCACCATAGTTGCAATGAGTGTATTCTTGAGTTTAGAAGAATTTTAACATTGAATGTTTTCATGTTCTAGTTTGTTCTTGAATTTCTAGGAATTTTTGCTCGATTGACACTTGTTGTACCACTCGCTCATGAAACTCTTTTGGAAATTCAAGTTTGATGTTGAAGGAACTAATTAGTTTTGTTTCTTGTATTATTTTGCTAAAAAAATGGAAAAAGAAAAGAAATAAGAGAAATAGATATATTGTTTAGTTGTGCATTTTGGGTGGAAAGAGCTACCACCTATGAAGTTTGAAGCTACTCTCATAAGTCGGATACTAGTTATGCCCTAATGAGAGAAAGAGCTATCTCATGGGATTAGTGAAAGCTATCACCCAGGTAGAAAGAGCTGCCACCTCGAAAGTGTGAAAGCCACCTTAGCGGCCGCTTCAGAAAGGGCTACTGATAAATGCTTGAGTAGACATATTTTTATATATGTTTTACATGAATTGAGCATCATTTCTACCATGGTTTATGTCTCATATTGTGTATTTGGTATTCTTTTATGCATATAGGTTGTCAATGCCTTGAAGAGTAAAAAGGAAGCAAAGATAGGCTATAAAGACACAATGTTGGGAGTTCTTGTTCAATTCAAGGACCAAGACACGAGAGGAGTTCATGAACGTGGAGATGTGTGCCAACTTCCGAGAGAATTCAAGTCAATTCACTAGTTGGAAGGGCACAAAGGCAGCCACAACTTCATGTTCCTTCTCTTTGTGAAGATTGCAAGACCTCTCAAAGATACGCCAATGAAGAGAATTTTTATAGCCTGCCACATGGACGTGTGCCCGGACATGTGGCCTCAATAGAAGAGTGTTTGGACCGCGTTTTGTGAAAACCACTGTAGCAAACCAGTGTAGTAATTTACTGTAGCAAAATTACTGTTCACGTGCCCGCTTAGAAATTCCTGCAGCCCACGCGGGCGCGTGGAAAATCCAAATGGGCACGTGGGGGAACGTGACATGCACAATTTTGGGCTTTAAATAGGCCGTTTGCCCTATTCTTGAGGGACTTTTTGTGAGGCTTTTCGCGAGCACTTTGAAGGTAAGGAGGCTAGGGTTTTGAAGAAGGTCTTTGGCGATATTGGGGGCATCCATCACCAACTTTGATTGATCTTCTCTCCGTTATAGCATAGAGGGAGCCTTCGGCGACCTAGCTTTGGAGGAGGATTCTTCAAGACGTTTGGCGACACATCAAGGCCATCATCACGAATTCAAGGGGGTTTTTCTTCATGGTTTTCATTGCTTTTCATTGTATTCACCATTGTTTTGTAACTTGCCCCATGGAGGGCTAAACCCTAGTAGGTATTTTGACATGTGAACCCTAGGATCTATGTTTTTGTATTGATTTTCTTTATGTTTCTATTAAATCCGAGTTGATTTGAGTTTTAATCTTGTATTCCCATTACTTGCAAGTTTTGTTAATCCTTATGGTTGATTGGATTTGCATGATTTATTACTTTGATGAGAGAGAGGTCTCCATTAGAGTTAGAATTTCAAGGTTAAAGAGGGTTGAGTGGGTGAGTCATGAGATAGTGGAGTGTCCCCTTTCCCTTCCGATTGAGTGTTTCCCATCTCCGTATTCCCTAGACTCTATGCAACCATATTTGGTGTGAGGCATGAGATTGAAAGATTTCTCCGCCAGGATCTTGTACGGGGTTAGGGATCCTTTGCCGGGAATTAGGGTTTTATCTATCTTTAGTAATCGGTTTCACTCTTAGGTGTCCCTAGAGCGTAATGCGGTCATATGGGGTGTGAGGTGTTGAGATTGACTGATTTCTCCACCGGGACCTTGTAGGGGACTAGTACCGGTAGCTTGGAGGCAATGGCCGATTGTTCTTCGTTTACCTTGACTCATTAGACTCAGTTTAGAAGCATTTAGTAAATCTTGAGCTTCATGTTAGATCCTAGGTAGAGCATTGTCCGGGTACCTCACCTTTATTGATTGAGGTCTCCTTTGCTTGTTTTTCTTGCCCATTTGCTTGCTTATTAATTCTCTTGCAATTAGTTCATTTCATCACATCCATTGATTTCGACTAGATAACTATGAATTGGTTAATACTAATACTTCTATTCCCTGTGGATTCGACTACCGGACTCACCGAGTATTTTATTACTTCGACACCCGTGCACTTGCGATTCACACGCATATTCGGATGTGTCAAGTTTTTGGGGCCGTTGCCGGGGAATAGGATATTGGGAATGCTAGGACTTTGTTACTCTAACCATTTATCCATTTTTCATTTTATTTTTCTATTCCACACTTTCCTTTTCTTCCATCATTCTCATCGGTTTTTATTTTGTTTTCATTTATTTCACACTATCTTCTTCCACCATTCTATTTTGTTTTATTTTGTCTTATTTACTTTTTCTTGCATGGAACTTGAATGATGATTAATCCATTTTTAGAATTATATTTTCAGGTTGAAGCCCTCACTAGAAAACTTGATCAAGTTGTCAATGTTCACCAACATCACAATCCATATCGCATCAACTATCATCCAAATCAAAGGAGCTACCCAAATCTCTCGTGGGGTATTGATGGATAACAATGGGAAGCACCTCAAGAAGAATTTCAGATGGATGAGAAGCTTGAAGAGGATGTACTTTGGTTGGAAAGAGTGTTACCAAGATTTATTGAAGCAATTGATGCCCGTTTCCAAAATATTAAGGCCACATTAAGTTATCACGAGGTCTCCATAAAAAACATTGAGCATCAATTAGGAGAGATCTTGGACATGCTTGCGAAAGAAAAAGAAGAATTTGAACAAGCAAGGCAAGTGTCTCCAGGATATGATGAGGCCATGAGCAACATTGAAGAAGGTGGGCAAATTGAGTACATTGGTGTAGAAAATGAGAAGAAAGAAGATGAATACCATTTTGAGAATTTGGATTGCATGAACGAAGATTATGCTTGTGGGCAAGAAAATTTTCAATGGGATTTGCTAGTGTCATGTTCCTTCCAAGTTGAAAATACACAAGAAGAAGCAAACCCCAAGGTAATGGAACAAGCATTTCTCTTTGGGATTGATCAACTCTTAGTGTCTGTTTGGTTAGGAAGTGAGTCACCGAAGTGGGGGAAGTCTGAAAACACCACTTCGGTGGAAGTGTGAATTTCAGCTGGAAGTCTTGACTTCCATGTGTTTGGTTGAGAGGAAAATTTTCACTTCAGTAACCACTTCAGGTGTTTGGATGGTGGAAGTGAAAATATGGAAAAGCTCACTTCACTAGTTACTTGTGTTTGGTACACCGAAGTGGGGTTATGATCACCACTTCGGGATGGGGGTGAGGTTACCCCATTTTTTTTTTGTATAGGTTATAAATGCTTTAAAAATATAATATTGGTTATTAACATATTATAATGCTAATTAATTACTTATAAAATATTATAATTTTAACTATACAATTTTTAATTGAATTAATTTTGTTTTCTTTTCTTATAACCCCAAAGTTCATATATAATACTATAATTTTTTTAATTATTTTTTTAGTTTTTAACAATATGATCTTTAAATTGTAATTTAAATAATTTTTTTAAATTATTTCATTATACAATATGATTTTCCAATTATCTGTTTCTTATAATTTCTTGACCATTATTTTATAATTTTGTATTAATTTATTTTTTAAATTTTCTTCTACAAAAGTACAAGTGCTATATCCAATTATATAAAATATTGTCAAATTAAATAAATACATACATATAATACTGATTTTGTAAATGCACAAGTGGAAATATCCACCTGCATATTTATAAGGACAAGAAATCAATTCTAAGTAAATGGAAACAAACATTTTAATCACAAAAATTGAAACAAATGACCAAATGGGTAAAATTGCAAGTTTGTATAACCTGTTAATTCACAACAAATGAATCAGCATCCATACAACATGTGGACAGCATCATATGTCCAGAAATAAACTACAAACACTCACGACTGTTACCAAAAAAAAATATTTACATATTGTACAACTTGCAATGCATTTAAAATACATCATACAAAATGAAGGTCAGCTGGCCTTTACAAGTTAACATTCTTGAACTTCCAACAGAAGTAGATAAACCACCAAACCTGCAAGCATAGTTACAAACAAAATAACTTAAATTATACACTAAAACATAGTCACAAATATAACATTAACAAACCTGCAAAAGATAAACCACCAAACCTGCAAGCAAAGTTACAAACAAAATTACTTGAAATATATAGTACAATATAGTCACAAATATAACATTAACAAACCTGCAAAAGATAATCACCTTGAAGTGGCCGAAAATGATGAGCTTTGTCCTATGTGGCTCAGGTAACAAGGGTGACAATGCATATTCATCGGCATTACCAACTATCCTCATACTGTTTTATTATTGTGAATTGAAAACATAAAATTGTACACAAACAGGGAGGCTGCAATGGTGGCATAGATGCCTCCTTATTGCAACGCCTCATTTGTGAAACACAACAAAATCACAAATAGTAGATAAAACAAATCACCAGGTGACGAGAGTAACAAAATATGACTAACTATGATGTAACTGTGAAAAATGATACCCAGTGTACAATAAAACAAGTCATGGGATAACATCAACATGGAGGCTACAATGGTGGCATAAATGCCTCCTTATTGCCACGCCTCATTTGTCAAACACAACAAAAACACAAATGATAGATAAAACAAATCACTAGGTGACCAGATCAACAAAATATAACTAACTATGATGTAACTGTGAAAAATGAGACCCAGTATACAATAAAACAAGTCATGAGATAACATCAACAGAGCAACAAAATTCATGTGCAAACCTGGTCAAAAATATGCAAAGCTGACAGATATAGTGGGAATTCACAATATAATGAATTGAGGATATCGAGGGTAATGATATTGTAATTATAGAAACTAAAAACCACAATTGGGCACGATATGGTACGCAAATTGAAAGTGATTACTCATGATCAATTTGCCCCTGATATACCAAATTTGGTTTTAGGTTTTATTAAGGGGACTTGCCTCTATGCAAATAGTCACAGCTCTTGTACTCATCATCGCCATACCAACCATGCCTGCAAAAAAAATAAAATAAACACACGCACAAAAAAGAATAGAATAAATTAGTAGTTTTAATGAAATGAACCACACATCATACATAATAATATGGCATAGATAACATCAGAATAAGTCCATGGGTAGATAAGCATGCCATTAGCTAACATGATGCAACTTGCATGAAAGAAATGCATGAAACATGAAAAGAGTCAGTATATGCGGATGGGAATGATGATAACATGTCATACTGTGTCGTTGACATGGAAAACATAGTGTCATACAAAACAATGCATGCGATGCAAACAATGCATGAAACATAACAAAACAGATAATTAGGTGTCTAGCACATTAGATAGTTGGCAATATGGAAAGCCTGCTAATTCACTCCATCCTGGACATATAATTCTTAATCCATTCCACACGCAGCGGTATTTTCCTTGCCATGAACCCCCTGGCCTGTCCTTCACGTAATTGAAGATAGTCAAACACATCAACGAGCACGGCCTCATCAAATCCCTCAACCTCCATCACCTTCGTATACAAGTACTCAGTCCAGTGGGTTGGGTTTTTAATGGCATCAGCCATTTCACCCACTACAACTAGGAGGTCACTCATTGATGGACCTTTCTGGCTCCTATTTGACCGTTGCGATCTAGGGGTCGATGATGTAGCTGGACTACTAACAACTTGGGGGGCAGAATGGTCATCGTCGTCATCGTCACTAGGATGTTCTAGTGGAGTTGTGTCGCCATTATCAAGGTTGTTGTCTTCATTTTCAGATCTATCTCCGAACTCAGAAAACATAGATGTCGCATAGGAAGCAGTTGCATAGTCTTCTCCACAAATAATCTTTAAGGCTTCATAGTTTTCAATTGGTTTGTTAATGTATGGTCGTGCAGCAGGGTGATCCTGCATTGTAATAAAAATTAGGTTACTTGTTTGTGAATTATATCAAATTTAAAACATGTTACCTCTATGTATGTGAACGCCACAACAGGTTCGAGAATCATGGTCTTTGTGGTATCGTCCCACCCTGCACCACTCAAGTCTTTGACTTTTTTTATCTCAGCATATCGCGCTTTCAATGTTCTATAGTGGTTCTCCACATTCTCAGGAGTATATTCCGTGTTGAACTTAACATTAACATGATAAGTGCAGACATGCATAAGCGCTTCCCTCTTAAACGACTTATCACATTTAAGTCCTTTTGAAACTTGATCCACAAGTAATGGAATCAAGTAATTATCGTACTCTGTCTTCCATCTTTTGTTAGGTGTACCCCGTTTGCTTGTACCAGATTTTGAAGTGGCCCTATCACTAGCGCGGTCGAGACTTGCCATGATTCTTGGGATTCTAGTGAAAACGAAAATCACAGCATACTGAGTTTTATATACAATGGAAAATCACATAAAAAAAAATTCAGAAGTCCAGTCAGGGCATGCAGAAGATTGACAAAATTCATTGTAAAAATGAACATAAAGTAAGATCAGTACATTCAAAATGAAAGCAAGAAAAACAAATTCCATTAACAAAGCTGTAAATAACCATCACATATTGACAATTTTAAAGAAGAAAATTAAGAAACCAGTAAAAATTGCTGAAAAGACAAAGTTCATGGCAAATTACTAACGACAATGCATAAAACATTGAGAATAAATGCTGCAAACACTGAAGGCTACAATAAAAGCACAATGTACTTGAGTCACATGAGATGCACGACATGTTAATTACAATATAGAAACCACAGTGCAATCATAAAGCCATGAAAAAATCATCAAAATGCAGTATGCAATTCTGATGGACATGTAGACATGTAGACATGTTCCCTAAAGTAAACTAACAGCAGATTTAGCAAGCACAATAACAATACAACATAAAAATGTGATTTGTCCATCGTTTAGACACAACAGATAGTTACACAGAAGAAAATGCAGTCATGATTAATGCATGATATGCACCAACAATAAAGAGAACATATATAAACCCAAATAAGCTGGCAGCACAAGTATGAAAATAAATGACTTCAAGCGAAACCATTGTAACAGTTCCACATGTCATTCGCGATCTTGTCCCTCAACTCCACCCATTGCCTATTTTCCTCACGTTGCTCCCGTTGTGTTCGGGGCTGCGATGAGGAAATTGGTGAATCCGACAGCATGTTTATTTCATCATGCAAAATTGTGTCACTCGGGTCGACACCTGCAATATAGTTATGCAGAATACAACACGCAAGGACCAACTTGACCTGTGTCTTGAATGGAAACAAGGGATGAGATGTTAGAATCTTAAAACGATTTTTGAGTGTTGCAAAAGAACGCTCAACACGGGAACGCAACATGGAGTGTCGAAGGTTGAATAATTCTTTTGGGTTTGTTGCTGGCCTTCCACTGTGTTCTTTTAGATGGTACCTAACACCTCGGTACGGTGCTATGAAACCGTTCATAGTAGTGTACCCAGCGTCTACCAAATAGTACTTGCCTGCAATTAAAGAAAATATGTTAATTATTATTGGGTTACTAGCTACGTGGACTATTGCAACTTATCCTACCGTCTATCACTTTTAGCCCTTCAGGCTGTGGTCTCGATAACGCATCTCTTAGAATAGTGAAATCATTGGCGGATCCTTCCCAACCCGCCAACACGTATGTGAATTGCAAGTCAGGATTCACCACCGCGAGGACATTTTGGGTTGGCCCTTTACGACCACGAAACCGTGGTATTTCATTAGCAGGGACGGACGCATCAATATGCGTTCCATCTAATAATCCTATACAGTCCTACATGGAAGAACAATTAATGGAAAATTGACAAAAGTGATTTAAGGATATCATGCTAATTTACATTACCATTTAACAACACACTTACTTTGAAATAAGGGTACCAATTTGGATTTGACTCAATTTCAGGATGACATGTACCATTGGGAGGATGAACAAAGTCATCACGGATGGCACAGATTGCTCGAAGGACATTGTTGAAATACCGACTGACTGTTTCACCAGATCATAAAAACTCAACTCTTATGGTCCTGTTTTGTGTGTTGTGCCCGACTACATGTAAAAAAATAACTAATTGCTCCTCGACTAACACATGTCCGGTGTCGACAAGTAGATGCTTGTCACGAAAAATAGAAGCAAGATGCAAGAATGGTCCTACGTCCATCCTAAGGTAACTAACGGCATAGTCACATCCACCCCTCAAAATGCGTTCCATGTGCTTTTTCCTAGTTATGTCACGCAGTAGTGATGGTTCTTTACTTTTACCGGGCCTGTTAACATGCATGTCCTCAAATAGGCATGCAATAACAACAACCATGGTGGTGAAAGCAGCAACCAATGGTCTCGCCCGCTCATTAAGGGTCCAATTATCCATCTACTAAGAATGGTGAAGTGTTGAATAACTTTAGTAATGGGATTATATACAGTTTACTAAAAGAATAAGTATCTTGAACATTCAGTCACATATTAACAGTAAAATACGAACAAATAACTGAAGTAAGATTATATCACCAACACATTAAAAAATATATCAATCATAAATAGAGGGAAGGCATGCTTTGGTAACAAATAACTGAATTTTAGATGCAAAGGATCATTACGCAGGTGACAACATAAGAGGGATAATCAATACAAGAATCAGCCTATACATGCTAGTTATGCAAGCTTTAAAAAATACAAGAATGTAAGGACAAATGTAAAGTAAAAGAAGTAAAGAATACAAGAATCAGCACATCAAACTAGTTATCCAATCTTTAAAAAATACAATAATGAAACATACATGCAAGGAATGCCTAATAGAATTAAACAACTAAGCAAGTGAAGAATAAAAGATGCAGTACATACATTATGGTATGCAAGCTTTAAAAACCAAAGGATAATTAACAAGGTGACAACATAACAGAGAAAGCAAGCAAACATGTTCATTAATTCATGTGTGAAAATGTACATTAGAACAAGTAAAGAGTACAAGATTCATTTCATACAATATGTTATGCCAGCTTTAAAAAGTAGAGATAAACCAAGGTTAGATGAACTGCTTATTGAAAAATACAATAATGAAACACAGATGCAAGGCATGCTTCACAGAATTGAAAATTAAACAATGAATAACATTTGTTTGAAAGGATAAATAACAAGGAGACATCATGAGGAAAAAAGCAACCAAACATGGGAAGAATGCAAGATTAAGTTCATTTAAAACTATACTAGTGAAAGATAGAGGCAAGGCATGCTTCACAGAATATAAAAACTAAAGAATGAATGACATTAGCTACAAAGGATAATTAACAAGATGACAACATACGAGAAAAGGCAAATAAACATGTCTATTAAATGGTGAGTGTATATGTATATCAAAACAAGGGAAGAATACAAGATTTAAGTCATACATGGTATGTTATGCAAGCTTTAAAAAATAAAGATAAACCAAGGTTGGATCAACTGTTCATCTAAAACTATACTAATGAAAGACAAAGGCAAGGCATGCTTGACATAACATAAAAAAACAAAAATAAGAATTCAGACTTAAGTGCATGCATGATATGTTATGGTGAGTGTAGATGGATAACGAAACAATTGAAGAATTAAGATTTCAATGCATACATGATTTCTTTATGCAAGCATAACAAAATAATAAAAAAAAAACCAAGGATACATCACCAGCTCAATGAAAAATACAACAATCAAGACATAGAGGAAGGCATGATTTACAAAATTTAAAAACTAAACCAAGAAAAATACCAATAGGAAAAATTTAACAGAGAATCTAGGAAAACTATGAAAATATAGGAAAAAAATAAAAAATTACAAAAATACAAGCTATGAGGAAAAATTCATGCTTTCAAGATCCGCATGAAAATGTAAGAATAAATCTAAGGGAAAAAATTTCAATATATGGAGATCGAAAGAGAAATAAAACAAAATAAGCAAAAAAACTGAATAAAATGTAGATCTAAGCTTAAAATTGAAGATCTGCACTAAAAAAAGCTAAATCAAAACAAGGAAAAAACCTAAACAAAATAATTAAATACATTAATAAGACATGCTTGCGATTTGCGAGAAAACAAGGGATCCGAGAGAAAACAACTTTAAAATACAGTAGACACACATGAATCATAGATGATAGGCTTGTGAAAACTGGAATGAAACCACTAAAGAAAAAAATCAAAAACAAAAGACAAGCTACAAGCAACGACAAGAAAAAGGAAAACAAATAAGAAAAAGAAAATCCCAAAGTCCATCATTCAAACCCATTTTCGAGGAAAGATGTCTACCAAGTTGGATCTGAAGGGATGACGAACAGGGATACACCCGAGGATGATCCGGCGAAGTAGACGGCCAAAGAGAGACGTGGATGCTCGAGTGAAGACGGAGACGCTCGGGTGAAGATGGAGACGATCGGGTGAAGAAGGAGATGGAGAGATCGAGATGGCAAGGATAGGATGGAAACCCTAGCACGAGAGCCAAAGTGGAATCTGGGGAAGGGGAAAAGTCGGGAGGTAATACCAAGCCACACACGTGACACCATGTGAGGGAACTCAAATCCCTCAAATCCCACTTCGTGGTTTTTTATTCCGAAGTCAAATGGGGAAGTGGCTGAGTTTGGAAGTCATCAAATCCTCATTTTGGCAACCACTTCGGTGAACCAAACACAAGGAAGTCAAGTGGAACTCACCGTTTCAGTCACTTCGGCCTTCACTTCGGCGAACCAAACACGCCCTTACAATGCAAGAAAGAGATTTTTGGAAGGGAAGAAGATGTGGGTAGGAGATTGAAGCCATCCAATGACCCACCTGCTAAGCTTGGATAATTAACCCAAATTGTTTCCTTGGAGGCTAAAAATAAGATGGTTGGACTCTCCAACAAATACTTCATCCTGGCAAGTTGATTTTTGGTTTAAAGGAAGTAGCTATGCAATGTCTAGTCGGGAGGAACACACTCTTTTTAAGCCTCCATAAGGTAAGGAAGAGGTGTGTCAAGCTTAGTGACGTAAAACAAGCGCTTCTTGGGAGGCAACCCAAGCTTTTAGTTAGTTTTTAGACTTAAAATTTACTTCCTGTAGTAATAAACTCATGAGTGTGTGCCTTGATCAATTTCTGATGTATGCTGGTTTTTTCATGAAATTTTTCGCCGCTGTGAATTATTTTTCATGTGTATGACATGGTTCAGGGTGATTTTAATGTTAATTGTCGAAAAATTGGTTGTAATTGGGACTTTTGGGAGCTCAGTGAACTATCTGTATAAATTTTGCAGTTCACGCGGCCGAATGGAATTTCCACGCTGTCGTGTATAGTACCCACGTGGGGAAGTGGAAAATCCACACCCTCATGTACCTATAAGAATGTGAAGGGGTAGTATTCATCATCTTCCATTTTCAAAGAACCCTTTCATCTTCCACCCTTCACTGCTATAAAACTCAAGTTTTGATCTCTAAAACCAATTGTTTTCAACTCTTTGGAGGACTAGAGGTGATTTGCCGGAGTTTACAATGAGTTTTCTTCTTCGATTTGATCCGTTAAGCTTTTACTCCCTCCCATCCTTTCCATGTTCTTTATAACCATTTTCTTGGTGTTTTCATGGTATTTGTGTGCAATTTTTCATAGTAGATCATGTTGGACACTTATTGAATGCTTGAAAATTGTTTGTTGGAGTCGGTCGCCCACGCGGGCGTGCGGCCTGCCCACACGCCCGTGTGGGTTGGCATGCAGCGACAATAGGGCCACATGGGCTCGCGTAGGGCGGGCCATGCGCCCTGCTGCCCCTTGGGTCGAGGCGGCCCCAGCCATGCGCTCGCGTGGTTGGGGCGCACGGGTGCACAACCTGGCTGGCCAAGTGCTCTGGACAGTCACATGCTCACGCACTCGCGCACACTGCGCCCTCGTGCTTGGCACAGGCCACGCGGTCACGTGACGGGCTGGCAGAGGCCAGCACGTGCCCACGCGGGCGCGTGGCCTGCCCACACACCCACGGGGCTTGGAAAAGTGCCCAGTAAGGCCAAAAAAGAGTTTGGCTTGCCCTCCACGCCCTCGTGGAGCCCTGTTCTCATCAAATTCATGCTTAACTGACTTCTTTTGAAGATTTATTTGCAGGTATAACACGAAGGACTGAAAAACTTGCTCTAAAATGCTTTGATCTTCTACTGTTACCCTTATATGAGAACATTCTTTTGATACACCAGCAACACCAGAAGATGACGTCAATGTTTCAAGCATCCCACTCATGATTCTTTAGATTTATTTACTTTTGTTCTCATTATTAGTTTTCTTTATTTTATTGTTTAGACTTTAGTTATCTTTGTCCTTTATTATGTTTGTGCAAGTTTGTGCTTCATGTGTTTACTTATAAGAACTCATACATCTTTTCTATTTTGTTGAGCTTCACTAAACCCCTTGTATTTTGTGCTGATGGCCTTGAGAGTGATGTTCATGATGTTTTAGTCATAAACATGATCATATGACCTTGTCACATGATCGTGTGAGCTTCGCAACCTATACAACAAGCCCATGAGCCTAGACTTCACTAAACGGTTAATGAGGAGTTCAGGGGATGATAAGTGCTTGTGCGATAAGAATACGAAGTGTTCTTTCCTTGTGTTGAGTATTACTTTTCTCGGGTTTTAACGCTAATATGGGTGTATTTATGTTACTTTTATGCAGGTAGGGTTGTGAGGTCAATTATGAGAGAAAGAAGCCAATGTGGGTCGTAATGCACTAATTTGGAGGAGATCTTGCTAAGGTTCAAATGTGAAGACATAGGTCGGGTTCCAGATGCAGGAATGTGTGCCAACCACCTCGTACTCGAGTTAGCACAACTATTTGGAGGGGCACAAGGGCAGTCACATTTAAGCATTCCGACTTGTGCATATAGAACAAGATCTCCACCAACATGTCCGTTATTAAAGAAGCAAGGTGATCCACAACGTAAATGTGTGCCCGTTTGCGTTACCTCGATGAAAGTATGGATTCGGGAGTATTTCAGGGGCGGTACTGTAGCAGGGTATTGTAGAAAACACTATAGCAAAAATACTGTAGCAACACTATTTACAGCTGGCCTAGAAAACAGGACAACAGAGAATCCACACAGGCGTGTGGAAATTCTACACGCCCGTGTGAAAAATCCACATGGGTGAATGGATTCCTGATTCCAGCCCTTTAAAAGCCGATTTCAATACCGATTTCAGCATTTTTTTCTCCATCTTTTCCCCAACTTGAGAGAGGGCGGCGGCTAGGGTTTTGAGAGGTATTGGCTAGGGCTTTGGAGAGGTTCTATGGCCCCGACATTGCGTACCATTTGCAAGAAGGTTAGTGGGAGAGCTTTCGTCAGCACCGATCAGGCGAGGTGTATCCTTGGCCGGACAAAAGGACCCTTGCAACGAGTAGAGGACTCTCCACAAGACCATCACCACGACTAACAAGGGGGTTTTTCTATGGATGCTTTGTTTTTATATTCGATTTCATTGATTGTAGCTAGCTCCATGGAGAGCTAAACCCCTAGTGGGTACTTGAGTATTTGTGAACCCTAGGATGTATTTGTTTCATTGAACCTCTTTATTATGCTTTCACTTAATTGATGTTTATTGTGAGTTAAAATCTTAGAGACTTGATTGTATGAATACTCCCCTAGAGTGACACTAGGGTTGAGAGTTCTTCTTGGTAACTCTTGTGAGTGAGTGACACACAATGAGAGTTAGACAAAGCTAGATTGGAGAGGGTAAAAGGGTGTGTCGAGAAGTAGCAGAGTGTCCCCTTTCCCCTCCGGTGTGATCTATCTTACCTCCACATTCCAAGAGTTCTTTGCGGCCATAGTAGAGTGAATTGGCTAAGGGATGACCTTTTGCTGGGCTTAGTTGCGAGTGTAATGGAGTGAGGCGCTGAAGTGATTTTAGCACTTAGGGCTTAATCGTGGCTAGGGATCTTTCACCTGTGTGGGGTCCTTTTTTTTTCACCTGGCCTTTAATTAGGGTTAAACCAATTGAAATAAATGGATCACAAATCAAATTTAATTTTTTATGACTTCAAGAGATTATGGGTCCATGACTTCCATTAGAAGCAAGCCCTTAATGTTAATTACCCTGGACATTGTCGCAGGAACCTCTGATTAAGAAATAAGTGTGAACAATGAAATAAGTTGTGACAATCAATTTCAGTTATTTCAATAAATATGAATTCATGGATTCCATCGAAAATACAAAAAATTTGAAATCATCTGAACTTATGAACTTGGGTCTTGGGCATTTTTGCATCTTTTGATTTGATTTGTATTTCAAGTTCTGAATTCTCTATGTTGATGAATCATAAACTTGATTTTGACTTTCCATAGGCTTCGGCTTTTGTTCTTATGAAGCTTCCTTGAAGTCTTGACTTGTGAAACTCTTTGGGTCTTTGACTTATGATGTCTTGACACTGCTGAGTCCAATTATCAATTTATATGGATTTTGAATATTGACTTGTGAAACTCTGTAGGTCTTCAACTTTTGATGTCTTGAGACTGCTGAGTCCAATTGTCGATTTATATGGATTTTTTAAGTCTTGACTCTTTTCATAGTTTGAGTCTTGACTTGGCTGCTTTGGTTTTGATTTTATATATCCATATATATATATATATATTGAACATAACTGCTGCGCATGCCTCGTCATCACATTACATGTCTCGTTGCTGCCTTGTATGTCTTAATGCCGCCGTTGCCTCGAGATGAACATTTTTTTTTAAAAATATATATATATATATAAATCCATGTTATCATACTCATGTGCATGGTGGGGCCCTTTTCTTTTATTTATTTTTTCTTTTATTTATTTTTTTTTTACATGCACGTGAGTATACATCCTCTCATTGATTCATTTCTATGCATATTTTCATCATGGTGAGGCCCGCTTCATGTTTCTTATTTTCCTCTTAATCACGTAATTCATTTGCATGTATATATTTTTCATGGTGGGCCCATGCTTGTATGCAGAAACCATCTTCTTCTTTTTTTTTATACTTTTTAATGGGGTTTTCAAATGTTTGGTGGGGTATGTACATGCTTGCATGCATGCATATATATATATATATATATATATATATATTTAACCTTGGAAACCAAACTAATATTTATTTTCTTTTCCCAAATATCAGTTTATTTGTTCACGGATATATCTTCAACAAATTGTACTATTGATGAAATGCTTCCATTTAATTACCATTCATTGAGTTACATAGAATTCTTTCAATCAAAGATGTAGGAACATGCAAAGCTCCAGTTTCATATAAGTAACTCGTAGACATGCAAATCTAAATGCTTGTAAATGGAATCATTAGACATAAGTCCAACCTCAAGCATTTTATCATAAAGTTCCATGGTCATCCTCTTGTTAACATTTTTTTTTTTGACTTCATTTCTTGGAGTAGGAAGTTTCTTATGAATAGTGCTCAGTTTATTTGATTTTCTAACTCCAAGAGCATCAGAATTAACCAACTTAAGTTGCAGATTACCAGACTTTATAATGTTGAAGTTGTGGACATCTTCATCTGGAGCACACGACCCCATTTGCTTCACTAAGACGATGTTAAGCTGCACTGTCTTCTTCAAACAAGGTCCTTGGTTTTAGAATCCCATGCAGTGCCATAATGCTTGCTCTTGTTGTCTTCTTGCTCAGTATCACCTCTTATCATTACTATGTGTAACAAGATAGCAGCAGTTTCTCTTCATCTGTTATCTTCATCATTTATCTCCATTTTTATCTTCATCATTACCATTATAATCACAAGTTTCAAGAGCATGAGTTTCATCTTCATTCAAATCACCTTTCCATGAGTTCAAAGCCTCCTTGACTATCATTTTTCCTTTCAACTTCTGCAGAATTTGGTTCATTTGGGATCGTGAATACTTTTGCTCTTCTCTATGTTAATCACCTCCTCCTGCTTCTCTATCTTTTCTTTTGTCGAGAAATCATAGAACCTCTTCATAGGCAAGTGAAGAAACTCTCGCTACTCATCGCCTTCAACCGCATTTGTTTGGCGAGGCCAGTGCATGAGCTGCTTAATGATCGGCCTCCACGTGTAAATGTCTGACCCGCTTGGCAAGAAAACATGGTCAACGAGGCTTGTATGGGAGTGTCCTCTAGAGCAGACAATGTTGTGGTAACATATCGCGCCATCTTTGCCTGGTTTCAGCTTTAAATAGAAGCTTCCAACGTTTGCCCAGTTAGCAACCGATCAACCAGCAACACAAAATAATTTCCTATTCATGTGATCGTATCAAGCAGAGTAGCATGGGTAGTTTTATTTGCCGTATCATTGGCCATCTCAATCTTAGTAGCATGGGTATCATCATGCATCCTCTGGTACCTCATAGATCCTCTCATGTGGTTTTACCAGGTCCTTCTTTGGTAGCAATGATAAGCAACGGGCAACCACGACAGCAATAGTGGCGAACGCGATGGTCATCTTCTTTGCATATATATATATATATATATATATATGTATAACAGGGACATCTTTGTTGCATACTTGCATTCCCCAAGTCAAGTGAAGGCGCTGCCATCCTTGGCCCATTTGAGGGAACTGGTCGTTTCAGCTTCGACCCTCTTTCTTTGTCTCAAGGGGTTCGACGAAGATGTATTTCCAAGTTGAAAGCATGACCACCTCCATTCAGAGCCATCATTGATGATGATGACATCTCCGGACGGGGAGCAGATTATCTATGAGATTATCTTCACTATACTATGGGGACCGAGGCTGGTTCACAAGGAGTTGGCAATGACTCACGCCACCAAAATGTTGGCCTGACAGATGTCATCTCGGCGATTAGTGTCGACTCAACTCTCTGTCTTCGATGACAATAAGGGAAGGGCGGGAACATCAGCTTCAATATTTTCTTGATGGCGGTATGGAAGAGAAAAGAAATTGCAGCAATGATGATGAGCAACGGCAACGACAACAGCTTCTTCTTCTTCTTCGCGAGTTTCTTCTTTCTTCTTGCCTCAGGCGACATCCTTGCATCGTAGGTTCCCGCTTTCTTCTTTATTATATGGGTATATGTTTTGGCCAAGAGAAAACCTTGGATCCTTTTCTCCTACTGACTTGTTCCGAAGTTCGTCTTTCGTCTTCTCTTCTTTCTCTCTAGTTCCGTCCTCTTTCTTCTTCTTTTCTCATCATCATCTTCTTTTGACTTTGTTTCTTCTAATCTTTCTTTCTCTGCTCCAATTCTCTCGTTTCCTTCGATCTTCGCTCTTCTACTGGTTCTTCCCCCTGGTGTCTTCTCGCCAATCTTTCCTTTTTAAAGACGTTCACGGGCGCTTGTGCTGATCATGGGGCGACGTGGAGAAGTTATCCCGATCGTGGGGGTGACCACTTCCTTTCTTTTATATATATATATATATATATATATATATATATATATTATTTTTAAAATTTATTTGATTTTATTGTTTCATTATTTAACTTTATTATTTGTTTATTTATTAATTATTATTATTATTATTATTTTTATTTTATTTTTATTCTTATGTTTTATTATTATTCATATTATTATATTATATTATTTTCTTTTCTTTTATTAGTATAATTATTTATTTTTTTATATTATATATATCTATAATTAATAATTTTTATTATTATTATTATATTTATCTGATTTTGATTTGACTTTAATATGCCTATTATCTATTTATTTATTTGTTGTATTATTATCATCCTAATCTAATTTTTTTTATTTCATTTTGTTATTATTATTTTTTATTATATATATATTTATAATTTATATTATTATTATTATTATTTTTATTCTTTGACCTGATTTAATTGATTTTTATTATTATTATTTTATCTTATCGAGATTTGATTTGATTATATATATATATTATCGGATTTTATTTATTTTAATTATATATGTATATATTTGTCTGAATTGATCTATTTTATTTTAATTTATCTTATTATATACATATATATCTATATATATTTTATACGATTTGATTTATTTTATTTAATTTTATTTTGTATTTTATCTTATTTAATTTTTTTTTGTTAATTTAAATTTATTTTTATTATATATATATGTATATATATTTGCCCCGTGATTCGTATTGATGGCTAATCTTGGGGTTAATATGGGCTCAAGATCTGTGCTCCCAACTGATCTTAAGATTTTGGTATTTTAGATTGCCTTGAGATCTGTGCTCTTGGCCAATATTGGTATTTGAATATATTGGATCGCCTCGAGGTCGGTGTTCTTGGCTGATCTTGAGATTTGAGTGTTTTAGACCGCCTCGAGATCTGTGCTCTCAGATAGTCTTGAGATTTGTATATTTTGAATATTTTGGATCGCCTCAAGATCGGTGCTCTCGGCTGATTCGGATATTTGAATATTTTTAGATTATCTCGAGATCTGTGCTCTTGATTGATCTAAGGACTTTAATATTTTTTTGGGTCGCCTCGAGATCGGTGGTCTTGGCTGACTCGGATATTTGAATATTTTTTTAGATCGCCTTGAGATTTGTGCTCTCGGCAGATTTTGATATTTGAGTATTTTGGATCGCCTCGAGATCGGTGCTCTTAGCTGACTCGGATATTTGAATATTTTTTAGATCGCCTTGAGATCTGTGCTCTCGGCAGATTTTGATATTTGAGTATTTTGGATTGCCTCGAGATCGGTGCTTTTGGCTGACTCGGATATTTGAATATTTTTTTAAATCCCCTTGAGATCTGTGCTCTCGGTAGATTTTGATATTTGAGTATTTTGGGATTTTAATATTTAGATCACCTCAAGATATGTATTCTTGGGTAATCTTGAATATGTCCAAATATTATGAAATTTATTTATCTTATCCACATGTTGTCCTAATTTGATTATGATTGGGTCACATGTGGTTTTAAAATTTTAATTTGATTTGAATTAGGACATGCAAAATTTTTTGTATAAACAACCTGGACCAAAGGGTTAGGTCTATACATAGGAATAGGGTTTATCACTTGGAATCCCTAGAGTTCATTGCAATTCTATGCGAGTTCGAGGTTGAGAGGTTATTCAATCTCTCCTCTAGGACATGTATAGAGTTAGGCATTGTTGACCTTAGATTTGGGATCATGTAATTAAGGATTTCAATGACTCATTGTTGCATCAATTAGGAAGTTTAATATATGGTTCTTGCACTTGAAACGATTGTCCTAGACAGATCAATATCCGGGTACCCCATCTTTATCGATTGCCTTACCTTCTCCTTTACTTGTGCCCTCTATCTTTTTGTTTTTATTTTCGTTATTTCATTTTTTGTCACACTTATCACTATTCATCTTCCACATTAGTTAAGAAACAACTTAAGTGTCTTTATTCCCTACTCTCTGTGGATACGATACCCACTCATCTGGGATTATTACTTCGACACCCGTACACTTGCGGTTTACACGCATATACGGACGTGTTTGGGGAGTATTGTTTTAATTGCATTCCCACACACATTTGCTTCCATTGATACTATTGTTATTGTGCTTGCATGCGTATATTGAAGACAATGTACATCTTAAGTGTGAGGGAGGGTTCACCTTATACATGACTTTTACTTTTGTTTTCATGAGCATGCTCTTGTTGCCAATAAAGGTTCACCTTAGGGTTGAGAGTTTAATTCTTAGTTTTTGGAGGTTGTAAACATTGGATTTTATCATGCTCTAGTTTTCATTCAATTTTCATGAATATTTTTGTCCGTTTGCTCTTTGTGCACATTTCTCACTCATTAGACCTATGATTACTCTAGTTCATTATGTTGGTGTCGGTGAAGAAGATGATGCTAATAGATTGACTAGTGCTAGGACGAATGATGGTCGTGCTGGAGATGCCTGAGGGGTCCGAGGTCTCTGATAAGTGCTTGTGTGATATGAATGCAAAGCATTCTTTCCTTATGTTGAGCATTACTTTTCTCGGGTTTTTACACTAATATGTGTGTTTTTATATTACTTTTATGCAGGTAGGGTTGTGAGGCCGAGTATGAAGGAAAGAAGCCAATGTGGATCATAATGCACCGATTTTGAAAGAAATCTTGCTAAGGTTCAAACGCGAAGACATAGGTTGGGTGTGAGATGCTAAAGTGTGTGCCAACCTCCTCGTATTTGAGTTAGCACAACCATTTGGAGGGGCACAAGGTAGTCACACTCAAGCATTCCGACTTATGCACATAGAACAAGATTTCCACCAACTTGTCCGTCATTAAAGAAGCAAAGCGATCCACGACGTGAATATGTGCCCGTTTGCGTCACCTCGATGAAACTATGGACTCGGGAAGTATTTTAGGCCAGGTATTGTAGCAGAATACTGTAGCGGAAGGACTGTAGTAGCACTGTTCACAGCCTGCCGAGTAAACAGGAATTCAGAAAATCCACACGGGCGTGTGAAAATTATACACGCCCGTGTGAAAATTCCACATGGGCGTTTGTAAAATCCACAGGCCCGTGTGGTCGCCCAATTCCAGCCCTATTTAAAGCGGATTCAGCCCCGATTTCAGCATTCTTTTCTCCATCTTTTCCCCAACTTGAGAGAGGGTTTCGGCTAGGGCTTTGAGAGGTATTGGCTAAGGTTTTGTAGAGGTTCTACGGCTCCGACATCGTCATTCCTTAAGAAGAAGGTTGGTAGGGGAGCTTCCGTCGAGGCGTATCATATACCGGATAAGGGAATCCTTGGACAACGAGTAGAGGACTTTCCACAAGACCATCGACACGACCATCGAGGGGGTTTCTTTATGAATTCATTGCTTTTACATTCTATTTCTTTGATTGTACTTAGCTCCATAGAGAGCTAAACCCCTAGTGGGTACTTGGGTATTTGTGAACCCTAGGATGTATTCATTTCATTGAATCTCTTTATTATACAACTTCTTTCAAAATCTAGGCTTGGACGAGCCTAGGCCTACTCGGATGACTTTGCAACTACCGGACCGAACAGTGCGACATCCGAGAGGCATCATTGAAGACGTGCTTGTCAAGGTTGACAAGTACATTTTTTCGGTTGACTTTGTAGTGCTAGACGTCGATGAGGATGCGGATGTACCTTTGATACTTGGGAGACCGTTCTTGCGGACTTCCAAGGCATTGATTGACATGGATGGCGGAGAGCTAACTTTGAGGGTTGGAGATGACAAGCTCACATACCGCCTTGCTGAAGCCATGCGGCATTCTCTTGATTTCGATGATACTTTATACTTTTTAGACACTACTTATGAGATTGTTGATGAATACATGCAGGAAATGTTCAATCCGGACCCATACGAGGGTTTGTTCGACCAAGAGGAGGATTATGAAGAAGTAATGATGCTTGGTTCGACAGAAGAAGTACCATCTACCCCGGGAATCTTGAAGAAGGTGCTCCAGAAAATGAAGAGGGCTAGGAAACGCCACCGGAAACACTCCAAGGCTGTTGGAGACGTCCGTAAACTGAAGGAGTTGGATGAACCATCGCTAGGTGGTCCGAAGCCCAATAATTGACCCTCGATCCTCAAGACACTTTGCACATCATGCTTTCAAGTCATGGGTAAGAGGGCAACCTTCATCTATGAACCCCCGTGAGGTAAGACAAGGTACGTTAAGCTTAGTGACATTAAACAAGCGTTTCTTGGGAGGCAACCCAAGTGTTTACTGTTTTCTTATCTTCTAGTTTAGTTTGTTTTCATGAATAATTTGTTAAGTGTTGGTGTCTTGATTTTTAGATGCTTGTGATGAGATTTTCTTGTGGGCTTTGAATATTCATCGTGTGTTTTCATGTGGAATTGGCGAAGTTATGTCGTTTGAGCTTTATTCCAAGTTTTTCAATGGTAAAACTTGCATACTAGGGCAGGCTCTGACTGTGTAAACATGTTCAGAAACTTTCTGCAGAGCCTGCAATTTTTTCTAAGGCATCCAGTGAAGGCGCACGGGCGTGTGGAATTTCCGCACACCCGTGGATTTGTATCACGAGCTCATCCAGAGTTTGGCCGATTATCCCGAGAGCACACAGGGGCGTGAACTCGCCCCTGTGGCCAACCTTGTGACAAGTGCACGGACGTGGGTAATTTCCGCACGCCCGTGTGAAACTCTGCAAAGGAGCCCTCTTCATCCTGAGAAGACACAGGGGCGTGTGGGTGCCCTTGTGAGTTGGGCATGTGAATGTCCACGCCCGTGTGGAATTTCCGCACGGGCGTGTGGAACACTTGGCGATTTTTCTCGGATGTCCAGAGACCCACAGGGGCGTGCGGCTGCCCCTGTGGGTCGGGCACACGGGCGTGGGTATTTTTTGCACGCCCGTGCGAGAGCATTCAGAGATAGTGTGAGTTTCTCCCGAGAGTGCACAGGGGCGTGCATCTGCCCATGCGGAGCTCTCTGGATGAGGTGCACGGGCGTGCGCAATTTCAGCACGCCCGTGCAATTGTGCAAAATTCCAAGAGATGCGAGTCTTCCTATAAAAATCCTTGCATGCTCTCTTCTTTTTCATCTTCAACCGCCTGAAACCCGTCTCTGATCATATTACCGACCTCTTATCATTATTTTGGAGGATTTTTCTTGACATATCATGCTGATTTTCAGAGTTTCCGCATTTATTTCATCGGTAACCTTTTTATCCTCTTTTCTTCGCCAACTTTTGTTTTTCACAGATTAAATATCTGTAAGTGCAAATTTTCATTTTTTATAATGCATGGTGCATGTTTATAAAGCGTCTAGACACGGTTTTAAGTTAAATTTTTGAGAATTTTTGTGCACCCATCCTGGTTTTTCACGCCCTGCAGACCCACACGGGCGTGGGTAATTTCCACAAGCCCCGTGTGTAATTCTGCAGTATACTGCTTTTGAGCTTCTTTGATTATTTTCTTTTTTTTGTACTACAGGTATGGCACCTCGCGTGAAGAAGAATGAAGTAAAGCATCTCAAAGTCACCTCACCCTAGCCAATACACTTGGAATTCTCAAATCCCGAGCATCAAGCTCGATTTGAGAGACTTTCAGCACTTGGTTTTGGTCAGACTTGTTTTGTGGATTTGCAAGCGCTGAGAGATATTCAGCTTCGTGATGAGCTAGCTGATGAGATCGATGATATGTTAGCAGTAGGAAGCTGGAGGAGGTTATTGATGATTCGTGAGGCGGCTTACCGCACATTGACGCATGAGGTTTTAGCGTCTTTTGAGTTGAGGTATGGGAGAATTGACACTATGGATGCTATACAGTTTTGAGCATTCGGACATCCATTTTCCATGAGTGTCACTGAGTTTTCGATTCAGATGGGCCTGTATGATGTCGCATATACCAGTATAGAGTAGTATGGATGTTTACCTGTGGATTTTCCAGTATTAGTGACTCCAGACTATGTGTATAGGGTCCTATGTGGACATGGGCAATTGAACTGTGAATGTCGAAGGCCACCAGCCTATCCCGGTTGAGCTACAGGTATTTGCACGCGGTCCTCAGCAGGACTGTGTCAGGTCGAGGCAATAACTACAGTCTGCTCTCGACCCGAGCGGGACTTATTCTTTTTATACTCCATGGCCCGCAATGTGCCGATTAACTTGGGGTGCATAGTGGCAGATGTTCTGAGGTACCGTGGTCGATCTGAGAGTGGGATTATTATTTGCTGGCCCTTACATTACCATACTCATCTTGGGGATGGGTTTGGTAGATGCTTTACGAGGTGTTGAGAGGACAGTTGTGCCTACACCTTTTGCGTTTGAGATGATCAGGATGATGGGGTTGGTAAGAAGATGTGGGCCAGGGGTCTATATTATTGCTTCAGCTACCCTAGAGACCGCTGGGAGCGGAGGGGATACAGTGGAGGATTCCGGACAGGTTCCTAGATCCCGTGCAGCAAAGGGGCCTCGAGCTTATGATCTTATTGAGAGGCTTGAGAGCAATGTGAGAGAGATTCAGACCGAGATAGCAGAGCTCCGCGCGATACAGTCAGCTCAGTATATTGAGATCTATTGAGATCTAGACCCCCAGCATCTCCTGCATCCCCATCTCCTATACCAGCACCAGTGGGTGCACCTTATGTTTCCCCAACACCAGCAGTAGCAGAGGAGCCGACAGAGCGTGACACCGACATTTGACTTTATTTTTCTGCATTCTCTTTATTTTTCATTTTATTTTATACTTGTTCACTCAGAAAGGATTCTCCTTCTGAGTTTATTTTCATTTTGCATCTAGAGTTGTATTCATTGTCTATCTTTTATATATACTCGAGTTATTTTTGTTTTATTGAGCTTTACTGAACCCCCTCGTGTATGCGTGCAGATGGTCTTGTCATCATGGGAATTGAGACTATGTCATGGGCACGGCCAAGTTGTCTCGCCACTTGTCCGTGTGAGCTTCACAACCCGTCGAAACATTACTCCCAAGGACTTAGCTCCATCAAACGCGACACTAGGAGTTAGGGGAGTATTGTTTTGATTGCTTCTCCCACATATATTCTTCATTGATATACATTATGAGTGAGCTTGCATGTGTACATTGGGGACAATGTACAACTTAAGTGTGGGGGGAGTTTCATAGTGCACATATCTTTTATATTAGTTTTGATTGTTATACATGCTCACATAGCCAATGGCGGTTCACCTTAGTTGCAATGATCATATTCTTGAGTTTAGGAGAATTTTTAACATTGAATGTTTTCATGCTCTAGTTCTTGCTTGAATTTCTAGGAATTTTTACCTGATTTACACTCAATGCACTGCTCACTCTTTAAACTCTATTGGAAACTCATGTTTGATGTTAAAGGGACTAGTTATGGTTGTTTCTTGTGTTAAATTCTGAAAAAAAAAATGAATGATGAAAAGAAGGATGTGTGAAGCTAATACCATCGTTGCAATTGTTGTCACTTTTGTAGATAAATAAGTCCCTTGTACGTAGAACTTTGAGGAGTATACCTTGGGTTGTTTTGAGTGAGTTCACACACGTACACGATTTCGGGTTTGTTGTCCTTTTTTATTCAAGTTTTTAGCTAGAGCTTTGATTTTTTGTATTTAATGTTGAAATTTTCCTTACTTGTACAATGCTCTCTCTGTACACTTTGGTGAACCTAAGGCCAAGCACTTCCAATATTTCCTTCATCTATGCACAGAATGTTTAATTTTTCCTTGAGGACAAGCAAAAGCTTAAGTATAGGGAGTTCGATAAGTGCTTGTGTGATATGAATGCGAAGCATTCTTTCCTTATGTTGAGCATTACTTTTCTTGGGTTTTTACACTAATATATGTGTTTTTATGTTACTTTTATGCAGGTAGGGTTGTGAGGCCGAGTATGAAGGAAAGAAGCCAATGTGGATCATAATGCGCCGATTTTGGAGGAAATCTTGCTAAGGTTCAAAGCGAAGACATAGGTCGGGTGTGAGATGCTAAAGTGTGTGCCAACCTCCTCGTATTTGAGTTAGCACAACCATTTGGAGGGGCACAAGGGCAGACACACTCAAGCATTCCGACTTATGCACATAGAACAAGATTTCCACCAACTTGTCCATCATTAAAGAAGCAAAGTGATCCACGACGTGAACGTGTGCCCGTTTGGGTCACCTCGATGAAAGTATGGACTCGGGAAGTACTTTAGGCCAGGTACTGTAGGGGAACACTGTAATGGAAAGACTGTAGCATCACTGTTCACAGCCTATCGAGCAAACAGGAATTCAGAGAATCGACATGGACGTGTGGAAATTATACACGCCCATGTGGAAATTCCACATGGGCATGTGTAAAATCCACAGGCCCGTGTGGTCGCCCAATTCCAGCCCTATTTAAAGCGGATTCAGCCCCGATTTCAGCATTCTTTTCTCCATCTTTTCCCCAACTTGAGAGAGGGTTTCAGCTAGTGTTTTGAGAGGTATTGGCTAAGGTTTTGGAGAGGGTCTACGACTCCGACATTGGCATTCGTTAGGAAGAAGGTTGATAGGGGAGCTTCCATCGAGGTGTATCCTATACTGAATGAGAGAATCCTTGGACGACGAGTAGAGGACTTTCCACAAGACCATCGACATGACTATTGAGGGGGTTTCTCTATGGATTCATTGCTTTTACATTCTATTTCTTTGGTTGTACTTAGCTCCATGGAGAGCTAAACCCTAGTGGGTACTTGGGTATTTGTGAACCCTAGGATGTATTTGTTTCATTGAATCTCTTTATTATGTTTTCAATTAATTGATGTTTGTATGAACATTTCCCCTAGAGTTTCAACCTTGAATGCTTGATTGTATGAACATTTCCACTAGAGTAACACTAGGGTTGAGATTTCTTGTTGGTAACCTTGTGAGTGAGTGACACACCACGAGCGTTAGACAAAGCTAGGTTGGAGAGGGTTGAGAGGGTGAGTCGAGAGGTCAGGAGCGTCCCCTTTTCCCCTCTGACGTGATAGATTCTACCTCCGTTCCTCGAGCCCTTTGCGGACATAATAGAGTGAATGGTCTAAGGGATGACCCTCCGCTGGGGCTTAGTTGTGCGTGCAACGGAGTGAAGTGTTTAGGTGATCTTAGTATCTAGGGATTAATTGTGGTTAGGGACCTTCCACCTGGACCAAAGGGTTAGGTCTATAATTAGGAACAGATTTATCACTTGGAATCCCTAGAGCTCATTGCAACTCTATTCGAGTGCGAGGTTGAGAGGTTATCTAATCTCTCCTCCAGGACATGTATAAAGTTAGGCATAGTTAACCTTAGGTTTGGGACTATGTATTTAAGGATTTCCGTGACTCACCATTGCATCAATTAGAAAGCATAATAAAGGGTTCTTGCACTTGAAACGATTGTCCTAGGAGGAGCATTATCCGAGTACCCCATCTTTATCGATTGCCTTACCTCCTCCTTTACTCGTGCTTTCTTACTCGTTGTTTTCACTTTTGAGGATTGAATCATTGTCACACTTATCACTACTGATCTTTCACATAGCTAAGAAGCGGATTAAGTGTTTTTATTCCCTACTCCCTGTGGATTCGATACCCGCTCATCTGGGATTATTACTTGCGGGATATACGTAAGGGGAACTTGTCAGTCTCGTAACGAATGGTGACATCTCATCTCGCTCTAATAACTACTATTGAATGTCGAGACGGGACATCACTTCCACGTGGTTCACACTATGTAGTACAGGAACCTCAACCATATCACTCTGGAGCACCCCCACAGCACTCTCAAGCCTCTTAAAACGATCATGGGCTCGAGGTAGAGAGAAGATACACACCGGAGGTGCCTCCTGTGCTGCGGGAGGCGCATCTATATCCATCTACGTGGGCTGAGGCTCGCGGACTGGCTGAGAATCCTCTGTAGTGTCATCTCCTCCCTCTGCTAACTCTAGAGCAGGTGTAGCCAATATATACAAACTAAGACTATATTTGCGCACCAATCCCGTCAATCTCAGTTTATCCGGGCCTAATGGTAAAGGGATGGTCGTCTTTTCAGTACCGCGAATGGCGTCAAGTAGACCCATGCCCAGGACGAGTTTGGTAATGTACGAGCCTAAGAAAATGACACCCACTCTGGCATACTGGCCCTTGCTGACGTAGGTACTCAGCTAAAATATGTCCCAAATGAAGCGGCTGTCGCTGCACCATCGAATACAAATATAATAACTCCTGCCGACTCAGGACTCCCGTGCTATCACCATGGCCGTTCACCGACAGGCTCAGGATGGCATGCAGATAACGGTAGGCCGGTCGGGAAAGGGACGTGGCCTTGAACACTCCAAGCTCATATTGCCCCTGGCCACACAGAGTGTTGTATGCTCTCTGAGGAGTCAAACCTGGATAGTCTGTTGATAGTCGATTATACTCCTCAGTGTTGGTGAATGTCTCCTCATACAGTCCCGACCGGGTCAAAAACTGTGTCACGCTCATGCTGTAGTGATGTCCGAGTGCTCTAAATTATATAGCGTCGATACTGTCAAATCTAGCATAAGATCGGTCGAACTCGAATGATGATAGCACCTCAAGTGTAAGAGTACAGATGGGAGGCTCTCCAATTAACAATAATTGCCTCCAACCTCTTACTGAGATGAGATCCTCAACCTCATCATCGAACTCGTCTCCCAGCTGTATCTCCCGCAATATGCTGGTGTCTAGGAAGCGAGACTGTCTAAATTTAAGCTTTGACAACCTCTCAAATCGGACCTGGTACTCGGGGACAGTGAATCCCATATTCTCTAGCTCATGGGTGGCTCACACGAGCGCTTGTCAGCTTGCTTCTTCGATCGGGGTGCCATATCTGCACAAATTAAAAAATAATTGATCAAAGAAACTCACAAAATAATACTATAGAAATCCACATGGTCGTGTGGAAATTCTGCACACCCGTGTGGATCCACGGGCCGTGAAAACCGCACGGTAGCGCATCACAAAACCAAAAATACACCTTAATATTGTTTCTAACTTCATTCTAAGCATGCACAAACCATATAAACATAGAAACGAAGCAACATTCATCATTTTAATCGATTAAAATCAAGTGTGGTGACAAAAAGAAGAAATGAGAGTTTACTGACAAGCTGAAGATGAAAACTTTCGAAATCAGCTGGAAAGTCGAGTAAAACTCCTCTAAATCAATGGTGCGAGGTCGGAAGTGTAATGGAGAGTGTTCTCTGAGTGACTGGGAATGCAAGAATGAAGAAAACTGAAAATATTTTAAAGGAAACCCGTGGCTCTTGCATTTTCGTATATTCACACGGGCGTGTGGAAACTACCCACGCCCGTGTGACTCTATAGGAGAGACCCACAGGGGCTGACACATGCCCCTATGTGCTCTCAAGAAAATAACTCAATGCTTCTAAACACACCCACACCGGCGTGTCGAAATTTCCCAAGCTTGTGTAACCGACCCACAGGGACAGACGCATGTCCCTGTGGCTTCTCTATCCAACCCGAGAAAATTTTCACACAGGCATGGACCTTCACAGGCCCAGCTCACAGGGGCACACACACGCCCCTCTGTATTCTTGGGATGGAGGAGAGTTCTACTACAGAGATCCACACGGGCGTGTGAAAATTACCCATGCCCGTGTGTTTGTCACAGGATCATCCACATGGGTGAGTCCACACCCCTATGTCTTCTCCGGAAAAAAAACTCTAAGTCTCTGTAGGAATACACACACCCGTGTGGAAATTACCCATGGCCATGTGTCCTCGCGGGATGAGCTCTCAGTAGAGACCCATGGCCGTGTGGAAATTCCGCATTGCCGTGCGTTTTCTCTGGATGAATTCACCAGAGCCTGCCCTATCATGCAAAATATACCAAGGAAAAACACGAAAAACTCACTCAAACGACCAATAACTTCGCCATACACATTTTAAGCACACAAAAACACCAAATAATCCATAATAAAATCACAGCAAAAGCATCAAAAAGATATAGACACCAACACTCAAAGGCTTATTTAATGCAAAAACTAACTAAAAATTAGAAAAACAATAAAAACTTGGGTTGCCTCCCAAGAAGCACTTATTTAATGTCACTTAGCTTGACGTACCTTGTCTTACCTCACGGGGGCTCATAGATGAAGGTTTCCCTCTTACCCATGACTTGGAAGCATGATGAACATAGTCTTTTGAAGGTAGAGGGAGAGTTATCGAGTTTATTACCATATGAGGGTTCGTCACTCTTGTTCCATTCTTATGCATCCCCAACAGACTTGGGGCATTTCTTGTGGTGTCTCCTTGCTCGCTTCATCTTCCGGAGCACCTTCTTCACAATCCCCAGGGTAGATGGTACTTTCTCCTCTAGACCATGTATCATTACTTCTTCCTCCTCCACTTCTTGGTCAAGCAACCCCTTGTACAGGTCTGGATTCAACATTTCCTACACATATTCATCGATTAGTTCATCAGTAGTGTCAAGAAAGTAGAGAGTATCATCAAGTCAAGAGAATGTCACATGGCTTCGGTGAGGCGGTAGGTCAACTTGTCGTCGCCCACCCTCAATGTCAACTCCCCACCATCCATGTCGATCAGTGCCTTGGAAGCGTACAAGAATAGCCTCCCAAGTATCAAAGGAACATCCGCATCGTCATCGATGTCCAACACTACGAAATCTACACCAAATATATACTTGTCAACTTCAACAAGCATGTCTTCAATGATGCCCCTCGGATGTCTCACCGTTCGGTCTGCCAATTGTAATGTCATCTGAGTGGGCTTAGGCTATCCCAAGCCTAGCTTCTGAAAGAAAGAATATGGCATGACGTTGATACTAGCCCCTGAATCCGCCAATGCAATTTCTTCACCCAAATTGCCAATACCACCGAACAGGAGGCATCTAGGATCACCGATGCACTCTCTTCCAACTTCCTCTTGTTGGTCAAAAGATCTTTCAAGAAACTAGCATACCGAGACATTTGAGACAATGCCTAGATAAAAGAAATGTTGATGTGCAATTGCTTGAATAGACCTAAGAACTTCTTGTATTGCTCATCATTTTGGTCATCCTTCAATCTCGAAGGATAAGGGATTCTTGGCTTGAAAGGTGGGGGTACCACCTCCTTCTCCTTGTTTGCTCTTTCCTCAACCTCCATGAGCTCGGGTGCTTCAGCATTAGTCTTCTCACTTGGAAGCCTACCCTCGACCTCACGACCACTTCTCAAAGTGATCACCTTCACATGTTCTCGTGGATTGGTCTCGGTGTTACTCGGTAAGCTTCCTTGTTGTCTCTCCGATTGAGACTTCGCAATTTTCCCCACTTGATTCTCTAAATTGTGCAATGAAGTGGTGTGGTTGCGAAGTATAGCCTCAACTGATTAAAATCGTATATCCGATGATTGCACAAATCTGGTCAAGGCTTTCTCTAAGTCGGTCATCTGGGTCTCCAAGCCTGAAACTCTATTCTCCAGGTTTGGGGCTTGTTGTTGTTTAAAACTGGGTGGTGCTATGGCCTTTTGCTATCCTTGGTTACTCCATGAAAAATTGGGGTGGTTCCTCCACCCTTGGTTGTAGGTGTTGCTACAAAATCTACTTGTTCAGTCGGGGCTAAAGTAGCAATCGAAATAGGACAATCAGATGGCATATGTGAACCCCCACAACCAACACAACTCGTGATAGTGGCCACCCTCAGTAAAGTCAATGTATCCAATTTCTTGCTCAATGCTTCTACTTGGGCTGCAAAAGATGTAACCGCATCTATCTCATGGAGTCCGGCCACTTTCTTCCTTTCCCTTGCATTCCATTGGTAGTTATTCATGGCCATTTCTTCTACCAACTATCGGGCTTCATCAGGGATCTTGCTACCCATTTTACTTCCTACGGCGGCATCCAGAAGTTGTCTTGTTCTTGGATTCAACCCATTGTAAAAAGTTTGAATGATCATCCATTCGAGAAATCCGTGTTGTGGATACTTCCACAAGAGATCCTTGAATAGCTCCCACGTCTCAAACAAGGATTCAAGCTCCATTTGAACAAATGATGATATCTCATTACGAAGCTTTACCGACTTTCCCGAAGAGAAGTATCTTGCAAGGAAAGCTTCGACCATCTCATTCCAAGTCGTAATGGATGCTTTTGGTAAGGAATGAAGCCGCTGCTTGGCTTTTCTTTTGAGAGAGAATGGGAAAGCCCTCAATCTGATAGCATCATGTGAAACTCCATTGATCTTCAGCATGTCATAAACTTCCAAGAAGTTTTTGATGTGATTGTTTGGATCCTCATCAGCCAAAACATTGAACTAAGCTAACTGCTGAATCATCTGGATAAATGCCGGCTTTAGCTCAAAATTTGGAGTTCTAATAAGGGGTCATACAATACTAGATTGTGTGCCTAAAACTGAGGGTATGACATAGTCAGAAAGTGTTCTCTGTTGTTCATTCTGCTCTGCCATATTGTCTGATCATTCAACTTCTATTTTAGCTTGATTGGATGGTTCTTGCATAAGTTCTTTACACCTTTTTCTGAGTGTACATTTAAGTTCAGGATCACCTTCAATGAATATCAAAGCGTTTCCTCGGGTAATAACCTGGAGTTACACCAAAACAAAGAAAACAAATCCGAACGATGATAGAATAAGGAGATGTGAAATAGAATGAATGAATTACTAAGATAGCAAGGTGAAAAAATATCTCTAAATGCCTATTCCCAGGCAGCGGCGCCAAAAACTTGACACACCCCTTGCGTGTGACCTGCAAGTGCACGGGTTTGTCGAAGTAATAAATCCCAAGTGAGTGGGTATCGTATCTACAGGGAGTAGGGATTAAAAACAGCAAGATTGCAACTTTACCAAGCGAAGATGAAACAATGATTGTGTTGATAAGATGTAATGTAGACAAAAATAAAAGAAATAAGAAAGAGAGGCACAAATAAGTGAGAGGAAAGGCAATCAATATAAAGTGGGGTACTTGGATATTGTTACGCCTAGGATTATCGCTTCAAGTTCAAAACCAACTATTATGCTTCCTAACTAATGCTCAATGAGTCGTGGACATTCTAAGATACACGGTCCCAAAATTAAGGTCAACCGTGACTAACTTTACACTATACCCCTGGGGAGAAATCGATCAGCCTCAACACTTCATACTATGTAAAGTTGCAAGATGCTCTAGGGATTCCAAGTGTAAACCCTATTCCTATATACATACCTAACCCTTTCGTCGAGGCGAAAGGCCTCTAGTCACAATTAAGCCCCAAATACTAAGGATTACTTCAACGCTTCAATCTGTCTCTCGCGCAACTAAGGGGATGCTCCGCTACCTCACTCTATTTTGACCGCAAAAATCTCTAGGAAATTGAGGTAGGATAAATCACACCGGAGGGGAAAGGGGATGCTCTGTTACCTCTTGACTTACCCAATCGATCATCTCCAATCTTGTTTTGTTTAACCCTCGTGCTGTGTCACTCACTCACAAGGATTACCAATGTGAACTATCAACCATAGTGTCATTCTAAGGGAGAAATCATTCAACAAGCATTAAAGATTGGAACTTAATTAAAACATCAATTAAAGAAAAAATAATAAAAGGTTAATCAAACAAATACATTCTAGAGTTTACAAATCCAAGTACCCACTCGGGATTTAGCTCTCCATGGAGCAAGATACAATCAATAGTAAAATCAAAAGTAAAAACAAGTAATCGATTGGAAAACCCCCTCGGTAGTCATGTCGATGGTCTTGTGGAGTAGCCGCGTCCTCTCCAAAGGTTCCCTCGTCAAGCCTAGGGCACACCTCGCCGGATTGGTGCTGACGAAAGCTCCCCCAATAGCTATCTTCCAAGAAAAACACGGTGTCAAAGCCATAGAACCACTCCAAAAGCCTTGCCAATACCTCTCTAAACCCTAGCTGCAAGCCTCTCAAGAGTTGGAGAAAAGATGGAAAGAAGAATCCTGAAATCGAGCTGAATCGCGGCTTTAAATAGGCTAGAATCAGGCATCCACACTGCCCTATGGATTTTCCACACGCCCCTGTGGAAATTCCACACAGGCGTGTAGATTCTCTGGAATTCTGATTTTCTGCGGGCTGTGAACAGTAACTACTACAGTGATTTGCTACGTTGCCCTGCTACAGTGTCGGCAAAAAAACACTCCCGATTCACACTTTTCATTGAGGCAATATAAACTAGCACACGTTTATGCGGTAGATCGCATCGCTTTTTGAATAAAAGGCCTCATTGGTGAAGATCTTGATGTCATTGCACAAGTCGGGATACGCAAATGTGATTGCCTTCGTGCCCATCCAACTCATTGTAATTGCTTGAATACATGGAGGTTGGCACACATTCTTGTATCTTTGAGCCCAACTTGTGTCTTCGCATTTGCTCCGTCCATGATTTTATCAAATAGTGCATTCACGATCTACATTAGCTTCTTTCTTACATATTTGGCTCCATAACTCTACATGCATCAAAGTAACACAAATACACATGTATTAGCGCTAAAACCTGATAAAAGTAATGCTCAACGTAAGAAAAAAATACTTTGTATTAATAATACACAAGCACTTATCAGTGACAAACAATTTATGGCTGTCTAAATTATGCAAATATATAAGCATGGAAGTATGCACTTAATACTAAAATTGGTCCGTTATACCACAAGTGTATGGGTCATCAAGTAATACCTCATGGGTGAGCATGAGGGTCACACTTCCCCAAGAACGCCGAAAGGCTTATATTACTTTTTTTTCACTTAATCAATAGTCTAATCATTTACGCTCTTTCTTTAGTTCTTATTATACAACACTATTAAACAATACAATTGGAAAAAAACATTAAGCACACTTAGAAGGAGTTGGAAATATGAACTATAATCATCTTGATTATTAATTATAATAGGCGTTAAGTGTCAATCCTGTTCCAGGTTTGAATTGAGGAATTCAAAGGCCTACTAGCCCCAATAAGCCATGCCGACTAGGTCTAAACCACTATGAACTTAAGATGCAATCTCTTCCATCCCAGCCTCCTAGGTTTGCCTTAAGAGCGGGAATCCCACAAGAAAAGACCAATTAGACCCTAAGCCTACGGGACAATCCAAAAACCTAGCTATGCCTAACCTTTTAGAACATACATAAATCTATCACGGCATGGGTGCCATTAATATGGGGCCATATCCTCCTTATCCACATCAACATGTAATAATTAATTAAGAACATGCAATGATTATGAAAACTAGAATAATTTATATTAATCAATCAAGATTCATAAATAAAAACCGAGGGACCTAGACATACTATTCCCTTCGAATTAAGTTCTTATGGATCATACAAAACAAAGCACCAAAGCACAAGAGGACCACAAGTCCAAATAAAGAATAAATAGGCATTTAATATATTCCTAGACTAACTCTCTCCAATAGTTCTCTGAAGATGGGGATTAGAGGATCCGAAGATTGTCCGATGACGTGTGTCACTCACACCCCTCTGTTGATGATCTTTGAAAATCCCTGTCATGCGCGATCTTCTCCGATGATGCTCGTCGATGTATTCTTGAGAAATCCACTAGAATCCATTGCAATATGGAAGAAACATCATCTTCCGTAGCTCAAATCTCCAGAAATCCGGCCGTCCTATGTTCTTCAACAAAAGAGTCTCCTTAAATTTAGAGAACAATGGATTATTTATAGTAATCAACTCCACCATAGACTCATCGTGGGCGTTATAATGCCCATTATAAGTAAGTTCTTGCTTGGATTCCAAGTCCCATCCTGGAATGATCTTTGGGCATTATGCGTCATGACAATGGCCGTTATGGACTTCAAAACAGTTGTTGTGAGGCCTTTATGGCTTCTATATTACTACCAATGAACTCATGCTGCCACGGCTTTATCACAATAATGGCGAGTGTAGACAATGGGCATTGTGTGTTTCCATAACGCCCATTGTGAACCATGGTGTAGCTTTGATTTAACAACTTGCTTTATTTTAATTCAAAACATCCTCGAATTAGCTTTTTTCCTTCCTAAAATAGCAATGAAGGTCATTGTGAATAAAAGAATGAAATTTCATCCTAATGAGATGCTAAACATGTACAATTTCATGCTAGATATAGCGTGAATGATATAGAAAATATGATAAGTTTAGCACTTATCATGCAATGTCAATGATCTGCCTAATTTGGTAGTTCAACCCATTGTACAAAATTTGCAATCTCATCCTTAAACTAAATCCATGATGCAGGCACCGCTTAAGAAGGTCCTTGAATCATTCATGTGCCTCGAACAGTGTTTCTGATTCTCCTTGCTTAAATGCTGAGATCTCCTGCTTCATCTTCGTTGCTTTGCTTGGTGGGAAGTATCATCCAAAGAATTTCTCCACTAAGTCATTTGATAAGTGGTTGTGTATTAGTAATATGAAGTATTCTTTTCTTATAATGAGCATTACTTTTCTCAAATTTTAACGCTCATACATGTGTATTTGTGTTACTTTTGTGTATATAGGGTTGTGGAGACAAGTATGGAAGAAAGAAGCCAAAGTAGATCGTGAATGCATGTTGTTGATGAAATCTTGGAGTGAACAAACGTGAAGACACAAGTTGTGCTCAAAGACACGTGAGTGTGTGCCAACCTTCGTTGTGCTTGAGTGAACATCCAAAGTGGAGGGGCACAAAAGCAGTCACACTCATGTGTTCCGACTTGTGCAAAGCTCGCAAGATTGTCATCAAATGTGATTTTGTTGAACAAGAAACACGATCCACAGCATGAATGTGTGCCCATTCATATGGCCTAGTTGAAAAGTGTGGATTCCGGAGTATTTTTCTGGAGTACTATAGCAGAACTATAGAAAATCAATATAGCAAAGTTACTGTAATAGTCACTATTCACATGCCGAAGAAAATCAATTCCTGCAAATCCACACGGGCGTGTGGAATTTCCACATGCCCCTGTGGATGCCCCATTCCAGCCTATTTAAAGCCGAGATTTCAGCTCGATAAAAAGATTTTTTTCCCATCTTTTGCCCATCTCTTCACCATCTTTGGAGGCGCTCACGGCTAGGGTTTAGAGGTGATTTGGCTAAGTTTTTGGAGTGGCTCTATGGCCTTCAACACCATGTTCCTTTTGAAGATAGTTATTGGGGGAGGTTTCATCTGCACCGATTCGGCGAGGTGTGCCCTAGGCTTGACGAGGGAACCTTTGGGGAAGACGCAGCTACTCCATAAGACCATCAACACAGACACCAAGGGGGTTTTACTTATGGATTGCATGCTTTTACTTTCAATTTCATTGTTGATTGTATCTTGCTCCATGGAGAGCTAAACCCCTAGTAGGTACTTGGACTTATAAACCCTATAATGATTTTGATTCTTTGACCTTTATATTATGTTTCTTTAATTGATGCATTTAATTGAGTTCCAATCTTGAATGCTTGTTGAATGGTTTTTCCCTTAGAGTGACACTAGAGTTGAGAACCTACATTGGTAATCCTTGTGAGTGAGTGACACACCATGAGGGTTAGACAAAGCAAGATTGGAGAGGGTTGAGAGGGTGAGTCAAGAGGTAGTGGAATGTCCCCTTTCCCCTTCGGTGTGATTTATCCTACCTCCGTGTTCCAAGAGTTCTTTGTGGTCATAATAGAGTGAAGTGCTAAGAGAGGAACTCAGCTGGGCTTAGTTATGCAAGCAACAGAGTGAAGCGTTGAAGTAATCCTTATTGCTGGGGCTTAATTATGACTAGGGGTCTTTTGCCTGGACCAAAGGGTTTGATCTATGTTAGGGAATAGGGTTTGTTACTTGGAGTCCCCAGAGCTTTAAGCAACTTTATACATTGTGAGGTGTTGAGACTGAGTAATTTCTCCGCCGGGGCATACTGTAGGGTTAGTCACGGTTGACCTTAGGTTTGGGACCGTGTATTCTAGGATTTTCATGACTCATTAAGCATCACTTAGGAGACATAATAGTTGGTTTTGAACTTGAAGCAATTGTCCTACGGGGAGCAATGTCTGGGTGCCCCACTTTCTATCGATTGCCTTTTCTCTCATTTTTATAGCGTCTCTCTTCCGTCTTTTTTTTCTTTATTTCCATTTTCATTGACTTCGTTCACACAACTATCAATTCATCTTTATTCTAGTTAAATAGCAATCTTGGTGTTTTTGATAACTATTTCCTGTGGATACGACTACCCACTCACCAGGGTATTATTACTTTAACAAACCCGTGCACTTGCGGTACACACGCAAAAGGGCATTTGTCATCATTCCATGCCTTGATCGAGCTTGGTGCTAGGGAAGTAAGTCACTAGTATGTCGAGCCTCTCAAACTAAAATGAAAGAGTTGCAATCTAATCACATCATCTGTCACTGTGCACATATTGAATATTGAACAAATTTGCAAAAAGTTTGAGAGATGGGTATTTGGGTCTTCACCCGCTAGGCAATCAAAATGATAGGAGTACTGAATCATCCCAATAGTGCTAGCTTTGATTTTGAAGTCGTTACCTACTATTGCTGGGGCTTGCACACTGAATTTTTCCCCTGTAAACTATGGCCTCTCATACTCTAAAAGTGTTCTTCTTGGTTTAGCCATGGTTGCAAATCCTCCCCATCCCAACTCTAGGCATGCTGACTCAAGTGTCCGGTCTGACCACACTGAAAGCACTTATAAGGAGTTAGACACTATCCTCTATGAGACATACCATAATTCTGACACCGCTTACTGGCTTCATAACCTCTGACACTAAGAGTACAATCAGAACATGTGAATCTTTGTTTATCACTATTCTAAGATGGTGAAGGTCTAATAGGGCTTCATGCAGAAGTACCCTTAAAAAAACATTCACTTCAGCTCTTCTTGGAAGGCTGACCCATCTCTAGGCTTTTTCTCTTAGCCATGTTCTTCCAAACTCGCTTGCCTTTTTTAACCAACTGTTTGGCCCTTAAGGTTAATTATATTACCTCCTTGAAAAATTGCTTGCCTGAAACTGCCATCCTTTATCTAATGCCCAGATTCAAACCAACTTCAAATTTAGAATAAAGGACTTCTTCAGTAGGCTCTAATTCTGGAACAAAATTGGTCAAATCCTTCAACTCTGACTCATATTATGGAGTTGTCATGTTCCTATAAACTAACCTCATGAACTCATACATCTTCTGATTATGGTGGAACCAGGTGTAGTACTCATCATCAATTCATTCAATAAATCTAACCAATTCACTAAAGGATCTTCTCTTCAAACTCTCCCACCAAATTTTTGCTCTGCTCTCTAACAATCTAGTAGCAACCCTAAGTCTCATCTCAGTACTCAGACCCATATCATCAAAATTGGTAATCACCCTCTTGATCTACTTCTTAGCAATCATGGCATCACTGGTGAAATCAAAGAAACCATATCCCAGCTTTCGGGCTTCTTTCAAGAGTTTAGACAAGGGCTAGGGTCTGACTGGATCCACTGTCCTTTACTGGTGCATGTTGAACTACTGGTGACTATGGTGGCACTAGTACAGGTCATGGGATGGTTTGAGCGTGTTCTCCAAAGATCCTCTAGTACTCCAAGAAATCCTGATACTCCTTATTAGTTTACTTTACCGTGGTAGCCCAATGTGCCGTGAAGGCTTCCAATGTTTCAGGAGTTAGATAAGAACCAGGCATTGGAGAAGCTCCTTGAACCTTAGGGGCATGCATTAAAGCTTCCACAGTAGGATCATGCTCTGAAATGGCCTCCTCCCTAGGTGGTTATGGAAATGAGGTGTCACGACTTGACCCTAGTCGAGCACGTGGCAATAGCCACAACAACAAGGAGTGGAGCTTACAACGCCCCACTTCCTAGTCGCCGTAAGGCTTAAAACAACCCTGATAACACAACTATCTAAAGAAAAAGCCAATAACAACAACAGAATCAGCTAGGGTTTCAAATAGAACCAGAAAGTACAATGATAAGTGCTTGTGTGATATGAATATAAAGCATTCATTCCTTATGTGGAGCATTACTTTTCTCGGGTTTTTACACTAATATGTGTGATTTTATGTTACTTTCGTGCAGCTAGGGTTGTGAGGCCGAGTATGAAGGAAAGAAACCAATGTGGATCATAATGCCCCGATTTTGGAGGAAATCTTGCTAAGGTTCAAACGCGAAGACATAGGTCGGGTGTGAGATGCTAGAGTGTGTGCCAAACTCCTCGTATTTGAGTTAGCACAACCACTTGGAGGGGCACAAGGGCAGTCACACTCAAGCATTCCGACTTATGCACATAGAACAAGATCTCCACCAACTTGTTCGTCATTAAAGAAGCAAAGTGATCCACGACGTGAACGTGTACCCGTTTGCGTCACCTCGATGAAAGTATGGACTTGGGAAGTATTCTAGGGCAGGCACTGTAGCGAAACACTGTAGCAGCACTGTTCACAGCCTACCGAGTAAACAGGAATTTAGAGAATCCACACGGGCGTGTGGAAATTATACACGCCCGTGTGGAAATTCCACATGGGCGTGTGTAAAATCCACGAGCCCGTGTGGTCGCCTCGATTCCATCCCATATTTAAAAGCCGATTCAGCCCTGCTTTTCAAAGATTCTTTTCTCCATCTTTTCCCCAACATGAGAGAGGGTTTCGGCTAGGGTTTTGAGAGGTATTGGCTAAGGTTTTGGAGAGGTTTTACGGCTCTGACATCGTCATTCCTTAAGAAAAAGGTTGATAGGGGAGCTTCCGTCGAGGCGTATCCCATACCGGACGAGGGAATCCTTGGACGACGAGTAGAGGAATTTCCACAAGACCATCGACACGATTATCGAGGGGGTTTCTCTATGGATTCATTGCTTTTACATTCTATTTCTATGATGGTACTTAGCTCCATGGAGAGCTAAACCCCTAGTGGGTACTTGGGTATTTGTGAACCCTAGGATGTTTTTGTTTCATTGAATCTCTTTTTTATGCTTTCAATTAATTGATGTTTGTTGCGAGTCCCAACCTTGAATGCTTGATTGTATGAACATTTCCCCTTGAGTGACACTAGGGTTGAGAGTTCTTGTTGGTAACCTTGTGAGTGAGTGACACACCACGAGCGTTAGACAAAGCTAGGTTGGAGAGGGTTGAGAGGGTGAGTCGAGAGGTATAGGAGCGTCCCCTTTCCCCTCTGACGTGATAGATTCTACCTCCATTCCTCGAGTTCTTTGTGGCCATAATAGAGTGAATGGTCTAAGGGATGACCCTCTGTTGGGGCTTAGTTGCGCGTGTAACGGAGTGAAACATTGAGGTGATCTTAGTATGTAGGGCTTAATCGTTGTTAGTGACCTTCCACCTATACCAAAGGGTTAGGTCTATAATTAGGAAGAGATTTATCACTTGGAATCCCTAGAGTTCATTGCAACTCTATTTGAGTGCGAGGTTGATTGGTTATCTAATCTCTCCTCCGGGACATTTATATAGTTAGTCATAGTTAACCTTAGATTTGGGACTATGTATTTAAGGATTTTCACGACTCACCATTGCATTGATTAGGAAGCATAATAGAGGGTTCTTGCACTTGATACGATTGTCCTAGGCGGAGCATTATCCGAGTACCCCATCTTTATCGATTGCCTTACCTCCTCCTTTACTCGTGCTTTCTTACTTGTTGTTTTTACTTTTGAGAATTGAATCATTGTCACACTTATCACTACAGATCTTTCACATAGCTAAGAAGCGGATTAAGTGTTTTTATTCACTACTCCCTGTGGATTCGATACCCGCTCATCCGGGATTATTATTTCGACAAACCCTTGCACTTGCGGGATATACGCAAGGGGACCTTGTCATACAAGTACAAGTACAAATACAAGAACAATACACAAAAATCAAGTCTAGTGGATCCATAAAGTTTACATGTACACTGCAACTAACATAGACAAGAACAAAAGGTAATTCAGTCTACTGCTTGCCCAGCATAACCAAGTCCAATATCACAGAATGAGAAAGAAGAATGGAGAGTACTGGGTAACAGATGTTACCCAGTGAGTGGTGGCAGCATAGATATAACAGAGTAGTAAAGCATTCCAAATAGTAATTACTACAATAATAATAACATATAAAAGTAGTTCCAGGTATTCAACAGATTAACAATTAACACAATAATTTGTAAATAGTACATGTAAGTAACACGTTATCCAGAAATATAAATTATTGTGAGAGACTGCCCTCCTAAGAGTAACACTTGGGCTTCGCCCTCTCATCATAATCCAAAATAACATATTCTGCACAACTGAACGGTAAAACCAATCTAAAATCATTGGCCCAAAAATACTCACCGACTTACCCGCCATCGCGACTAGGTTGAGAGCCATCAAGGTATTCATAACCTTGACATTGGCCATTGAGATCCCTGTGTGGTGATCCCGGGTTTCTCACATATAAGAACCCCCCTATCAATGGCTCACACACCTCTTAACCTGGTTAAACTCAGGGTTGACCACGCTGCCTCCCATTAGGCCAGACCGTGGAACCCTACACTGTAGTGTTGGACTAAAGTCCACTGTCACTATCAAAAATAAATGCCACAATGCAATTCTTTCTGATTCCAGCTCAAGGAATCCAACAGATCAGATACTTGAATACAAAAATGCACATTAAACAATATTTCAATTGTATGTAAATACATATTATACATGTAAACATGCTTCTTCCAAGATAAATATGTATAAATATACTAGAATCATTTTGCCAAATACCTCATTACTCAAAATATCTCTATATATACATATATATTGAATGAAATCTGATCCATCATCAAATTTACGTTATAAAACACATAAAGAAATACTATAATACTCTTATTAAATCTATGCAATTACAAATTGAGCCACTCACTGATCCAGTCGTCTCACCTTGATATGCGCTTACAGGTCGGCAATTTTCTTCCCGTGGAAGGAAGCTTTGCCACCTAGATTCAAACAAGGAATCCAAGAACCAATGAACACAAGAATGGAAACTAGAATGCATGCGAATGCAAGGTTACATGTCGAACATGTAACTCTAGGGTTTTAGGGGAAAAAGACATCATTTTAGACCCAAACAACCTTAAATCGAAGTAAAACTAGTTCCAACGGATTTCAAGTAAGAAGGGCTTCGATTTGGACCAAAGAAATATAAGAAAAGGCCAAGGTTTTTTGGTGCTACAGTAATTTCTTTGCTACAATACTGCTACAGTAACCAGCCCTTGAACAATGATTTCTTACTAATTTACAACACCAAATCTTGAAATTTCTTTACAAACATACAATCAAATGAATAACAACAACACTGGCTTCAATTTGAGCCCAAAAACAACTCAAACTAAGGTTTATTTCTAAGGTTTCAAAGATTGTCGAAAATAATTAAATATGAAGAAAATAAAAAGCCTTGGATCAAAGCCTTACTAAGCTCTGGAGAATGAGAAGAAGAAAGTAGAGGCATTGATTCGCCGAAGAAGCTCGTCGAAATTTTTTTTTTCAATATTAGGTGTTCAGTGGAATGGAAGAAAGAAAGGAAGAAAGAAAATAAGAAGAAGAAGAAGAAGAAGAAGAAGAAGAAGAAGAAGAAGAAAGAATGAGGTGTTCAGTGGGATAAGGAAGCGATGTTGGCTTCTTATCCTCTCATTTTTAAGATTTTCAAATTCCTTTTTTTTAAAAGAAAAATTATCAAAATGTCCTTATAATAGAAAATAAAAAGGAATGAGTGCAAATGACCTTTTTGCCCCTAGTTTTTGCTAGTTTTCACACACAACCTATTGTGCAATCATGGAAGGATGCCACTAGTGCAAAATGACCATTTTACCCCTAATGCATGCACAGGCCGAGGTCAAAAAAAATCGAGGATAGGGTACCACATGAGGGCAGGGATGGTACTCCTCACCTCCCTTCTCGTTGAACTCAAGGTGTAGTAACAACAGGGTGTGTAACTCTCCCATGGTGCACGCATGAACATTGTGCTAGCATTTTACTGAACGAAAACACAAGATAGCTTTTAGAAACAATTTCTATATGCAACCATGCTATATGATAGACTTTACTAGGATCAAATTTCTGATCCAATTGAGGAACAAACTCTATATCTATGTTACACTGTCAAAACCTAAACTAGGGCTTGGATACCACTAAAACTTATTATTTCTAAGTGTTTGCTTTTGTATGGAGGTTATTGGGCTTTTGTTTTGATTATAGAAATATTAAATTCCATGTTTTCTATATCTTGTTCTTGATTCTATTTGGAGAGTTTTGAATGTCTTCTTTTGGATGAAGGTTTTCATTGAAACAATGGGCTTTGAATCCTATAGGAATTGTTTATACATCAATTTATTGTGTTTCTTGAAATCCTAGAGGATGAGGGATGTATCCTAAGGAGATTTGTAGAGTATTGACTATCTATTATTGTTGCACATCCTTACATTAATGTAGAGCCGAGAGATTGTTTTTGAATACTATAGCAATCGACTGTTAGTGCATGTCATTTTGGAGTCTTTGAAGTTATGGTTTTAATCCTCATCGAGTTGTCATTCCACCATCTTAAGTGCAGACCAAAATTCTTAGCTTTCGGCATCTAATTTGATATTTTTTGTTTATTGCAATTGATTTTCATTTTTTTGTTATATTCTTCTATTTCCATATTTGGAATGCTTTCATATTTGTAGGAGGAGAGTCTCTGAGCAAGGGCAAGGCCTTGGAAGGAGCTTGACCACATTTTGGGCTTCATTGTGAGTTAATTTGTGTTGTTGAAACACATTATTGAGTAGGGTTTAAATGATAACTAATAGGAGTATTTACACTTGTGAATGATTTTAATCTTGAGGTTATATGACTCATGTTTGATTAATATATTTTGATCCTTGTTCTCTGTGAAAGGAAAGATTGTATTATTGAAAAAGTGACACTTCTTGTGTAGGGAAAGCCTTGTGCTCTAATATGCAAATGTTGTGCAAATGATTTCATGTAATTTGATGGTGAGATGTTTGTGTGATTCACTGCAATGGAGGTCACCACACCTAGCCTATAGAGGTACCGTGGTTGACCATTATATTACCCATATCCAGAGTCACATAGAGAGCTTGAATGGGACAAATGCTGATTGAGACACCCATGGTCACCACATAAGGTTCTCAGGGGCCAACGCCAAGGTAACTATCTAGTTGATTATATTTTATTTAAAACTAACCTTGGCGGGTTCAAAACCCTAGTTGTGGGCACAATTAGGGTGAACATGCTATAAGGACAGCCCAATGAGTTAAAAAAAAAAAGTTTTATTGGTAAAATATGTATTCTCAAATGATTATCTTTTCAATAGTGATTATACTTTATTTTAAGCTATTAGTTTATTGGTTATTTTTTGTCACTAAAATCATACTTATTGGTTTCATTTTGATCATATTTGAACTATGTGGCTTATTCACTCAATGAGTAATAGCATTATTCATCACTCTTCTTTTTCCCTCCTCAAGTGGAGTAGTATGTGTGGCCTTTTCCCTGTGCTTGGTAGCTTCCTGTGTGTATTGTTTGGAGTTGTAGGCCAGTACACATCATTTGGAGTAGTTGTTTATTGTACATCATTGTGTAGACTAGATCCATTAGGTTGTATGTTTGAGATATATATATATATCAATTCATGTACTCATATTTTTGTTCTATGAATATATCTATGGTGTTTTTTTTTTCAAGAATTATTTTGGTTTGGTGTATTTCCTAGCTGTAATTAAATATATATTGTCATGTCTCTCATTGAAAGATGTTAGGTTTGCTCATGTAATTGAATATAGGTTTGATCATATTTTCCTAGCTGTAACTGATGGTGTAATATGTTATAATATGTATAAACAAGCATTTATCAGATAAATAACAAGAAAATGGGCAAGAGATATATACAAAAGAAAAATTGTCAATATGCATAAGAAGATATGTTATAGTATGTATAAAAAAGCACTTATTAGATAAGTAACAAGAAAAAAGGGAAGAGATACATAGGAAAGAAAACCCTAAATCTATATGCAGTGTAACCCTATTAGAGGCTTCGACTGACTCAAAAATGAGTCCAAGAGATTCCAAAGAATTTCCATACAGATTAACTCTATTCAAAGACAAAAAAAAAGAGAGAAATAGGGAGGATTTCAAGCTAACCAAGATTTCAAGCAAAAGAAAGTTTCATGGTTTTCATCAAGATTTGAAGAGAAGAAAGGTTGCACTTCTACTATCTAATAACAATGAAATGGATAATAACAAGGTTCCCTATGCTCATTAGCCCTAGATCGAGCATTCAAGATTGAACTACAAGGAAAGTGGGGAGGAGGAAGATTGCTCAATTTGCTAGAAACAAGAAGAAAGAGAAGAAGAAAGAGAAGAAGAAGAAGAAGAAGAAGAAGAAGAAGAAGAAGATGATGATGATGATGATGATGATGATGATGGTTGAGCCTTCTACACAAGGGTGATGAGGGAGATCCCAATAAGGTTTCTCTCATCCATAGGAAGGAAATGAAGATGGATGAAAGAAAAGGGAAGAAGAAGAAGAAGAAGAAGAAGTAAGAAAGGGGTTTAGGGTAGACAAAATAACAAATCACCACTAGCCTCTGGCCTAAAAGACCAAGAATCACTTGGGTTGGGCCCGAGCTGTGCGGCTGGGTATGCTGTTGTGCTAGTATACAATAGCCGCACACCCTCTAGATGTTGTCTTCTGCTCCCTCTCAGCTTCCCGAAATGACTAGCGACGTTAGCAAAGGGTTTTCCATGGGCCCACTCACCCAACAACAAGTTAAAGGCTCAATGGAATGGCCAGGTACAATAATAATTTACTTATTTAGAGCAAAAAAACAATATGGGCAAGTATGGATCAAATTAAAGCTTTTTTTATTAAGTTAAAAAGATTCCAAACAGTTATACATTTGGAAACATGGCCTTCTTCATGGTCGTGATGATAAATTTCAATGTATGTGGGTGTGTATGATGGATTAGAAACATTTTACCTAATTCTATGGAGTACATGGCCATGTTTAAGGGATACATGCTGGTGTTATTTTAAACTTTATCTATCATATGATTTGTTCGAATAATCTCGATGTTTTAAAGCAACACAGTCTAATACACGACCATCTTCTTGCTTGTGTTTGGAGCATTTTCATACTATAAAAGATAGAATTTGGGCAAAATTCAAAGAGCTTTTGTGGAGACTATTTGAGGAGTTCTTTAGAGAGTCTTCAGGGATATAATTAGATGATCTAAAGCTGTAGAGACAACAAAAGAAGATGCACTTGAAATGGATTTCTATCGATCTAGAGTAGATTTCGTGAGGGCTAAAAGGAGGTTAAACTCTTATAGTGGCAGGATATGATAAACCCTATGATGGATTTGTGTAATTTGACTTTGTTTAATTGTGTTTATTCTTTAGTTTTTATTGTGATTCAATTATGTGTGTGCTATTGTTCTTGAATTAATATGTGTTGTTGTCTTAATTCATGTTTGATTTCACGCAATTGAGATTGAGAAATCCTTTGTATAAATAGATCTACCAAAATGAAAAAGAGTTTCATGCAATGCTAAAGATATGATGGCATTAATCTTCTAGATTGAAATTAAAATATAATAAAACAATTCATAGATTGATTAATTTAACTAAGATTAGTTGTTAATAATCTTGAGAAGTGTCGCTTTATAAGAATTTGTCTGTTGATATTCGTAGTTCATGTAGACCTACACTTGGTACTCTTAAACCTTATACTACAAAAGTGATAGGTGCGCTTGCCTTAGTGGTGATGGTTGGGCATTAAGGGGGTGTTTGGATGGCTACCACCCTACCATGATTAAATAAATATTTATTTCAAGTATAAGTCATAAATTTAAATATTAAATTATATAATTACAACTATTGATATAATTAACATATATTTCTTAATTTAGATATTTAACCCTAATAATTAAAGTTAAATGACATTTTTGTCCCTAGTAATATATTTAATTAAATAAAATAAGTACTTTAAATAATTAATTATAATAATTAAAATTTATTAAAAATATTTATAAACCACAGAATTTATTTCTATATATTAAGGGTATAAAAGTAATTTTACATTATATCTTTTCATTATTTTTTCATTTTTTAATAAATCACTTTTCTACTTTTTCCGATTTCTAATGAGTTACCTTTTCATCCAATTTTTTTTTTTTTCATTCCCATTCCTCTCATTTTTCCCTATTACTATTATGGTAATCCAAACGCATCCCAAAGATCTAAAAAGATTAGAGGATAGTAGTCTAGCTCTTATAAGAAAGGTACAACATAAGCAAATTTGAAAATCAATGTGGAGGTTGTTGAGTTCGAGCTTGTTAACATTAAATATTAGTAGATCTTGAACCCCTCCTCAACTTTAGTAGAAACTTGGTGACTCACCTTGGAAATGAATTCCCTAGCGCACGTGAACTTCTCAATTTTCTCAGTTGTATAAGCCCTGAGCTCCGAAAAATTGGCAGAATCCTTTCTACTCCAATACGTTTTTTTTTGTGAGTGGAAAGCTCTTAGTGTGTGTTTGGATCACAGTAATGGAATGATAGGGAATAAAGTAATGATAGAGGGGGGGAAGGAATGGGTAGGGGATAGTAATGAAAAAGGTGTTTGGTTGGAGGGGTAATTCATTGGGAATGGGAAAAGAAAAAAGTGGGGTTGTGATAAGATTACATTTTTACCCCTTATATAAAGAAATGATAGTTATTTCTAATAATTATTATTTATAAATAAGTACAACATAAATATTTATTTTATTATTATTAATTAATGTTCAATCCAAAAGTAATTTTAAATAAATATCAATATTATTCTGCAATTAAAATTTATTAATGAATTTCAAATGAAATTTATTTTACATAATTATTATGTATATAATAATTACTACATAAATATTTATTTTTATTATTATAATTGATGTTTAACTAGAAATTAATTTGAAATAAATATTAATTTAATTCCAGTACCTTTGTATATTTTTAATTGAATTTGAAATGATATATATTCAAAATTATAAAAATAATTAAAAACATAAATATTTATATTTTTTTATTATTTAATGTTTGGTTAGAAATGATATTTATTTCAAATAATTATTATTTATAAATAATAAAAAAATAAATATTAATGATAATTATCTCAAATAACATTTTTACATTTCAGTACTTAGAATTTTTTTAATTAACTTCTAATAATCTTTATTTTTAAATAATTATTATTTATAAAATAATTAAATCATAAATATATATTTCATTATTATTAATTAATGTTTAACAAGGGCATAATAATAATTTTGTGTTTCACAAGGGCATAATAGTAATTTTGTAGGGGGGAATGAACCATTCCCCCCAATATGGGGGGAATACTTCATTACCTTGTGTGGGTTAATGGTGACCCCCCCAAAAAGCCATCCAAACACAAGCATGTGAATGTGTAAGTAATGGTTCCCCCAACGGGGGAACCATTACCCACATCCAAACACAAGCTTAGATATAATTATTAGAAAATTTCAATTCTGACTTAACATGGTTGACCAACTTTTGAACAACTTTCTTTTTAAATCTCAATTTTGTACTTGGAAAAATTATCATAATTATGTGTAGCTAGAAACAACTTAAATTTAGATTTCACTTTGGATAAAGACTTTTTCGCCTTGCATTCCCTTATTTTGGCTTTGTTTAATGAAACCTAGCCATAACCTCTAGATCATATGACCTTTAGCTTAACTTTGAGTTTAGTTAACCATGTCTTCAAATGACTAAGCTTTGCTTAAAGTTCAAGCCCAAGATGTAAAAGTCCTCCCAGATGTTAGAGAGGAAGCCTCCTTAGATAATAATTATGACACCAAGAGATTGAAGGGCATAAAAAGTTGATAAGCTTCTTTTGATTCTCCATTCCGGCCCACATAACACTAGTCAAGGCTCCTTGCTGGTAGTTCTGTTGGGGTTGGACCAACCCAACTTGGGTCCCTTCTCATGTGTGGGTCACATGGGTAAGTAACATAACTCACTTAACTTTCACATATATATAAAATGAAGAAAAATAAATTGGATATAATAAAAGGAAGGAAGAAAGAAAATGAGAGAGATTTTTGAGAGGGTGGTGGTCTTTCTTAATCCTCTTGCTCAAGAGAATGTGTGACCTAGTGGTTTGGCTTCCATTGGTGCTCCTTTGGTAACCTCTTCTTTATTTTCCCTTGTATTCCATCTTTCATGATGGCGTAATGTGTAAACTAACAGTTTGTTACTCTTAATGGTGTATGTGATCCTATAGTGTATTAGAGAAGCTTGTAATCCCATTATTGTTGTTATAGTGGAAGATTGTAGGAAATTGTGTCTGTGTGGATTTTCTCCTCATCTTGAGTGGTTTTCCACATTTTTTCTTTATGCCCTTCATGTGTTTGATGAATTTCCCCTATGAGTGGTCTCACTTGTTTTAGGAGAACTTTGTTTACACAAAGGAAGTAATCGAGATACATAGTGTGTCCCGACAAGAAGTTCTACCAAATGCATTAAGTGGTTAGTCAGAGAAAAAGAAAATAATAACAACAAATAGGAAATATATATCTCACCTCCTGAGGAAATAAGCCTAACATGTCGCAAGTTCCTAACTTAAATAAACTAAATAAGAAAAGAGAATCATGGACAGGAAGAAAAGGAAGAAACTCTAGCTGCTTTCTCTTACCAAGAGACATTTATATAGAAGGAACCACCGAATTGGGGAAGCCAGAGGTAGTTGGGATAGACCACCTAAAATCACAAGATATAGAGTAGAAACTGGACTTTCATTTATGAATAGAAGAGAGAAGATGCCAAGGAAGGTACGGTGAGGTCTAAACATAAATAATACCAATTTCAGAGACCTAGATTTTCTTTACAAGGCTATAAAGAAGTTGAAATTGATGAAAAATATGTTCACTGAAACCCTACATACGGAAAACAACAACAACAATAATACTAATATTTAACCAGATTTACAAACTCAATTTCCAAAGAAGAAAAATAATTCAAATATTACAATTCAAACTAAGAATTCCCATGTAGATTATTCCGTTAGATATTTAATAATATCATGTCCAATTTCTGTCACAATAATTTTTGCACCAATTCCAAAAGTTCATCCAATTTCTACCATCCACATCTTTTCTGATTAACTTCTCCAATATGTTTTGGTAACTGTGAATTCATGTGCCAAACAACCCCTCTGTAAAATTCTTGAATTAAGTTCTCATGAATCTCTTCACGAATTTCATTGACAAAATCAAACATAAACTTTTGATTAGTGACAACTTATTCAGTCCACAAAAATTGATCAAGAATTTTCTGACCCAAAAAAGTTCTATCTCTTAGATATCTACTGCAGCTAATCTGACACTGCTCTAAGATAAGTCTCACATTTGGTTCAAGCTTGTCAAATATGAACATTTTATCCTGCATGTAAAGATTTAGGTAATCAGATAGAAAACTGAATCAAAGTTAATCAATTTTTAAAAATTTGATGACCTGCCAATTCTTTTTGGCATGTTTTAAATGTGCATTCATCCAAACTTACCATGCTCTTTCTTTCTTGTGATCTCTGTATTTCCTATAAAAAAAAATTTTTTCCCATCTTGTGTATCATGATATCTTCTACACTATTAAGTAGAGTTTTTTTAGAGTTAAGCATTCTGACATTATTATCTGAATTCTGCATCAGTGGCCTTGAGTCCTTGATATACTTGTTTTCAGGCAGAGAGAGTAAGGATACCATAATGCGGCCTGCGACCACTAGTGATTTCCATGGTTTTCTGTTAGGCAATATTTCACTTTCATGGACAAATTTTTCCATCTCTTTTTGAATGGAAGAATGATTCCTCATATAGGAAATGGCCTAGTGTTTTTTGTTTCCATTTGTTAAACGTGACTGAAGATTTTTTAACAAAATTCTCATTTCTACTGAAAGCTTTAATCATTGTGCCATGATCTTTGAAACATCTAGGAATCATTTTTAGAACACAATCCATTGTAATGAAATGCTTTCCTCATTGGTTCTTTTCACTGATGTGTTGTGAGCCCCACTCCCTTATTTAAATCCTTGCTGTTGCTTTTACTTTTAATCATAGCCGTTGCTTTTAATTTTAATTTTAGATGTTGATTTTGTTTTTAATTTCGAAACCCTAGCCATCTCTTCACTTCATTTTTAGTTTCAAAACCTTATCCATCTTTTCACCTCCTTTGGTTTTAGATTGCCATTTAGGAAAAAAAAAAAAGAGAGAGAGAGAGACCTTGCCCCTTGTCTCATCTCTTTGCTGGTGATGTCGTGGCGAGGGGACGGGAGAAGGGTCTCGTTGTCAGGGTTTTGTTTCATTGTTATTATTGAGGTAAGGTTCTGATTTTATTTTATTTTTTATGCTCTTTCTTATGATTATTATGGCATGATACTAGTTAGGGTTAGGGTTTGGTGAAGAGGTTGATTTGATTTAATTTGAGGATAAGATTCAAAAATTCCTGTTAACATAGCAGAAAACCCTCTTCAATTTTAGAGGTCTTAGAGGCCGAATTTGGAGGAGAGTAGATTAGGAAAGTTGTAGATTTTGACGTTGGCTAAGTACCTACAAAATTTCAGAATTTTTATATAAGTATCCTGTAAATTATAAGTTTTAGACACAGGTGACGCGGACAGGATTTTTTGTGCAGCCCTAAAACAGTTTTTGATTAATTTCATGATTGTAAGTTCTGATTTAGATTTAAATTTTTATAAGAACATTATAGATAATGATTTTATCTTTGACTCTGCCAAATTTCAAAACTATTACCCATGTAATTTGTGAGATATGATCATATTTCTTTAGTGGTGCTCAATGGCATTTCTGCAGAAAGCATAAATTTTGATCAGAGAATTTGAGGATCATAGATGTTGAATCAGGACTCATGTTTAATAAGAAAGTTGTTCAATTTCGAGTTATTTACATGATCGTAAAGTTTAATCTTATTTTAAGCTATATGTTGTCAGATGTCTTTTTATTAGAAAGGGCATGTCTGAAATTGTTGTTTGCATAGTTATGATTTTTAAAAATGATGGCTCAAATTATGTAGATCTGAAATCATTGTTAGATTTGGATATGTTATAGATGTAGATGTCTAGTTGTCTTAGAAGATTGAAATTTCTGATTTGGATTAGAATTTGCAAAGCTATCCTGATTTCAATCTTAAGGTTCGTAGGTGAATTGGTTTTTAGTCTCGACTTTGGTAGTTATGTTAGTGTCTTGAATATGTTTTTGCATTTGTGTGAATTTTAGAATTTGATTTACTTGTAATTCTGATGGGTTATTCCCAAATATAGGACTTCCTAAGAAAAATCAATTGGTGAAAGAATTCGAAATCTGGTCGTTAATCAGGTAAATATCCCACATATAAATCATATTATATGTATATACTTGAAAATTATAGTCTTTTTGAATTTCTAACATTTTTGAGAAAAAAATGTTTATTATTTCAATTTATATTTTGAATTACTTATTCATTTATTATTTGCAATTCGTATGTAAGTATTTAGTTTTGGTAATGAATTGGAATTTTTTTATCTGAAAACGGGATCATCAAATTTATGTATTTTGTTGTGATAAATGTTTAGACATTACATATTTTGACATACCAACTTGTAGTCCCCAACTAACTTTGCAATAACCCTGTCATTCGGGGTTAAACATTGACCGTGTCAACATGTATTTGTGAAATAGAAACTATAGTTTCCCACCGTTCCGTCAGTGAAGAATAACGGCTTATGATAATTCTGGCTCGGGTCACCGAGGGTAAATTTATGACCTCTGATATTCTGGCTCGAGTCATCGAGGGTAAACATATAACCTCTGACATTTTGTTTTCGCAATAGTTATTTGTTGGACATATACGCTTGACTTTTTGATCAGTTATGTTTTATTGAAAAACATAACTTCTGAATGTTATTCTAATAAACTTGTATTTTATTATACTTATGATCCCGATATTTTTTTAGTGGGTACTCACTGGGTTGTCAAGCTCATAATCTGTTGTTAATTTTTCAGATAAGGAGCAAATAGTTCATCGAGCAACTTACTTGGCTAGTTAGAGAACTTGTGTTTCCTTTTAATTAAGTTGTCTTTATGTTTGTGTTGGTATGTGAATTCTGTTTTAGGATAAACTTCTTTGTATTTGAACTTTTTATATTCTTTTGGTATTTGAAGTTATAATTTTTGATGTTATATTTTTGTTGTGAGAACAGTTCTGAGGCCTTGCATGCTTACTGGGTTCCAGTCCATGGGTGTGCGGCCGTTTGTCGGCGCACTAGGTAAGAAGAGTCGGGTTCAGGGCATGACATGTGTCTAGTGGGCAAATCAAAATGAACTCTCTTCTTGTCTTCTTGATGAGAATGAGGAAAAGATCTTGAAGTACCTGTATTGCTTATGTCTTTTGAGGGGTTTCGCCCATCAATTAAATTGGTTATGTTTGATTTGTTTGTCCCCTTCACATTTCCTTTCCACGTGAAGAACTTGTTTTCAGTCAGCTTGCATTGGATGTTACTAAATGAAGGTTTCTCAGATTGCTTTGAGTTGTAGATTACTTTTAAAAATAGTTTATCATCTTTGGCATTCCGAAGATTTGCCTTTGGATAGTAAAGAAGCTTAGTCCAGTGCTTGTTCTTCATATCAAATCTTTCTGTGATGTTCAGTTTGAAGAACTTGCCCCTCATAAAAGCCTTAGCCATATCACCTAATGCCTTGTAAATGATCAAATTCTTTTCACCACTAGGATTATTTTCAATATTCAATTGGTCATTAATGGATTGGTTCTTGTTAGAGCGGTGCTCGTTGACAACAAAATCACAAGTGGAGATAAAATGCTTACTCCTTTACTTGTTTTGCTTCTCTGATGTTTTTTTTCCCTCTTCGTAAATTGAAACCTTATCTGGCAAATATAGCTGTGCCATGTCTTTTCAATTAGTGCTCTAACTGTTTCCATGCCATAGTTTGCTCTTCTGTTTTGCTCTTCGTCATTGTCCTTCAAAGCAAGATATCAGTTCCTATCAACAAAAGCAATGCACTATAAGAAAGTATCTTGCAAACACATCGATTTTTTCAGATAAATAAATTAACAAGATCACAATGTTCAGTAGACCAATACTCGATCATAAATATACTTACGGACTTGAGTGTCATTCTCATTGTTTCAGTCTACTACCAACTCTTCAGTTGCAATGCCAATGCTGAAAATAAGCATGCTAATCAAAATTCTCAACAGGGCAGTTGCCCTCCTGTTCTATCCTTGCAGGTCATAGTTGACTATCTGACTTACAGAACAGAAGAAAAGACTTTGAATTAGAATGCAATAATTCAGTTTCTAAAAGAGGAAGAAGAAAAATACGACATTTGTATTTAAACACTGAAAAAGCTACAAAGCAAGTTAAATAAGAGTGAAAGAGAAGACTATTCCTCGTACTCAGCTGGATTTCCTGATTGGATTGTGGTCGTTGAGATATCACAAAGACGGAGTCAACATCAATGTGTTGGAAGTTTCATGGATGACAAATTATGAAACTATTATCAAGCTACTCTTCAACTACCAATCTTCTTTTCATCGTTTGAGCTTCTTGCTTCACATAAATAGACAACAGAAGAAGTTTTAGGACAGAATGATGCATGTTTGGGCTTATATGGATGCTCCTCAGGCACTCTTTTGTACATTGGGCTCTTTGCTCAATGAAATCTAGCTTTTGCTTTCCCAATTAGATAATGTAAATTAGAGCATTTGCTAATGTCTCCTTGTAGTTGTCTCATTTCTAACAACAAAAAGCAAATCTTCTTCAAGGTTAAATGCCTTGTCATTTCAACATACAAATGGAAATCATTATAAAATTAAATAATTTGGCGCTTCAATTCAGGGGATCTAAGCCATTACATGGTAGTACTTATAGGAAAATATTCAGGAAAAGGAAGTTTATGCAAAATGAAAGGTCAGACATCAACATCTACTGTACTAAACAGGTGATTGAACGATTCAAACTAATTGCGGATGAAATGTCTGAGAACATATTCCTTTATCCCTTTGTCCCATATTTCATTATTTTGACAGTAATCTTATTCTTTATAAATCGTAAGAAAGTTATGAATATTAAAAAAAGTGACATACAAAGTGACAATTAGAGTAGAGTTAAAGAGCATCCTGTAATAAGGGACTAAACTTCTTGTGAAAACATATCTTCATAAGAGTTCTATCCTGACGAACTAGATCACATGAAATGCAGCAAGGCCTCCATTTCTGGCAGTCTTCTCATCCGGTTCAGATTTCCTGGCCTTGATGAAACAGCAGGTGTGAACCGAAGGACTCTCCATGGCCAGCATTCATGCCTCAATCTCCGGCGACCACGATCCTTCTCTTTTTTTCCCTGGTCAACATCTTCCTCTAGCTGTTTGGTTAGCTCCTCAATTCGTTCTCTGAGCCCAGCTGATCTGCTGTCCGCGAGCCGTCGAGATATTTCTGCAGCTTCCAGAGCTGCCATCGCCGTCGATGCAAGTCTTTCTTTCAGCTGCATCTTGTTATTTGAAGCATCCAATGCCATCTTTGTTCTTGATAATTCTTCTTTAAGCAGAGCAACCTGAAATATGGGAACCACACCCAAAATTAAGCAAAGTGAGGTTGAAATGTAATTAATAAAATAAATAAGACTCAGTTTAGCCATTGCTCACAAAATTAATTCAATCAAACCAGATAATACAAAAAACAGTTGAAAGGCTAAAGATGTTCCCTTTGGACGTTCTGAAATGTTAAACGTGTGCCGTATTCATTTTTATTCCATGTTCATCAGCACGCACAAAATCAGACAGTATAACTTTATGATATAAACAACATTTGGTGATAGAGGCGATAAACTCAAAGTTTAAAAAAAATACAAAATAAAGATGAGAATAGTATAAAAAAGGTCGTTCACCTCCCTATCACGTTCTTCAATTGCAGTTCTTCCAGCTTCTACTTCCAATTCACATGCTTGCTTCCATCTAGTTGCGTCTTCCTCAGCTTTGGTTACCTCTAACATGAGCTCATCAATCTAGCACATAAAAAGTTAGAATTAGAAAAATCAATTCAATTCTTCAAGGTTAAAAATAGAAGAAAAACAAGAAAGACAAGCACATTTACGTTGTGAACGAGTGTGTTTAGCCTTTCTTCAAGATGCTCGATGTATAACATGTTTTCTGCTATCTTCTGCGCTTGCTCACCACTAAAACTTTGCAAATGTTCATTCTCTAATCTGGAAACTCAAGGAATGATGATTCTTAGATGTTATTCAACTCAGTATGAATGAACCAATTTAAGATTATGCATGGCATATATCATTCTCAAAGAAAACTATAGATGGGAAACTTCTAAAATGAGGGTAACAAGAGCAAACAGGTTTATCACAAGGAAAATTTTTGGAAATTGATAGATTTGTGAGATAGTTCATCAAATCATCTTCCACAGGCTTTCATAAAAGTAATGAATGTACTCTGCAAGAAGCATTTCATGTCGAACTAAATTCATTACCTCTATTTGGAGATGTAATCTTTGTTTGATTTTAAGAAAGTTTTGACCAATGAAGAGGAAGCTTTAAGAAAATAAAGAATGTACTTTACGAGAATTAAAATATAAATCAACAATTACAGCAATTTGAATAAGTAATCTTCTTTTGGATTTCACACAATGTTCAAAAAAATCCAACCACTACATTGGTCTGCTCAACTACTCTAAGCCAATTAATGATGTTAAATGACCAAAAACATACCTAGATTCCTCGAGAGATCTTCTCAAGTTAGCAATCTCAAGCCTTAAATTCTTCATCATTTTCTCAAAGGTTGCAGCCTAATAAAAACAAAATTCCAACATTATAATCTAAACTATCTACTTTTATGATTTAGATTACGTTACAATCCAATAAAGCAGTAGCAAAAACAAATTACCACACTGACAACTTCGTCTTCACTCTGACCAGAATCAATGTTAGCACTATCCACTGGAGGCTCCTCAGCCACTGAACTCATCATGAATCCAAACCCAACTTTCTGCAACCCTCTCTCCGCAATTTGCAAGATCGCCACCCGCTTTTGTTCTCCACTCCGTTTCAACTTATTCAAGGTCCTCTCCAAGTTCATCTTTTCAAGCATAGCCACCCTCAAAAGGCCATCAATGTCTCTATTATCCTCAATCAAGCTCATAATCCTCTCATCCATCTCCATCTTCTCCTTCGTTCTGATCTCCTCCCTCTTCGCAATCCTCGATTCAACCACAGAAGCAAATTGATAAACAGATCTCATCTCTAAGAACAGAACATCAAGCTCATCCTCCAAGATTTCTTCCTTTCCCACTTTTCCACCAAATTCCTCTTCAGAGACCCACCCATAAATCCTTTGCAAGCTATATTTCAGTAAATAGAGAGAATCAAGTATCTGAGATATAGTTCTTGATTTCCTGATCTCTTCTTGGAGCAGCTCTGAAACCATAGATTTAAAGACTTGGGATTGGATCTCAAGTTCCAACCTTTCCCTCATCCAGGCTTCCTGCTGATTGAAATCAAGCTCAATGGAAGATTCACGAAGGTATTGAAGGAGCTTGGATTTGTTTTCCATGGAATAGGGATTTCTAGGGTTGGTTTGTTGCTGCATCTCAGCGGCATGATTTACGAGGGTCTCGGAAGGTCAAATAACTAACGGTCAGAGCGGGAATGAAGAGACTAGTTGTTGACATGAAATGGCGGGGAAGTAATTAGTGTCTTGATGAATTTCTCATGAGAAAACACCCGAACAAATGCCAAATTTCCCAAAATCCACTTGGTTACAGTAATCAGAGGTACTAAAAATAAATCTTTTGTCTAGCATATGCAGTAATAGTAAGGGTTCGAATACCATAGAGAAAAGCCCTTGTTGCTCTTTTCAAGAGGAATAAACAAGAAGCCAAAATGCCATTCTAGTGATTTAAAGCTCTTCTTTGTTGTTTTCATTTATTTATTATTTGAAATAAATATTGACAAACTTTGTAGTGACGGCCAAACATTATTGCCAGAGACTTAACTCACTGACTTTCACGTACGTTAGAAATAAATTATCATTTTTCAAAGGATTTATTCCGCCAATTGGATTTCTGGTTTAAGATAATTAATAAGAATTTTAAAAATATTATTATTATTTATTTTTAATATTGCTTGACAATATTTTTTACTCACATGTCTCAAGGATCGAATACCGGTGAGTAGTGAGTAGTTTCGGAGCAGGAAGGTTTTTTTTTTAAAATATTATGTATATATTGAACATCTGTTAAAAGCCATGTAAATATTTCACTTTTTTCAATTTCTTTCTTGTAATGAAACTTTTAATTGGCTAATCTTTTTTAAAATAGATTTCTAATATACCTAAAATCGTTGTAGTTTTTTTTTTTTTATCTTCAATAATTTCTCAAAAAAAATTTCTAATATATGATGTTGTAATTTTATTTTGCCACAATCTATTTCTAAATCTAAAAAAATTATATTATTTACTAAACCTGCTTCTTTGTTCTTGCTAAGTACTAATCCATGTTCGCTATAAGTAAAATTGGTTTATACTTTTACACCCCAAACTTGGAACTCTCACAAACGGCCTCATACCCACAAAGCAGAACCCATAAATATGTCAGGTATCAAAACCTGCATTCAAACAAGTTATATAACCTAACAAATCCATTACTTTAAATTCATAAATTCAACAAAGTTTGAAAAACAAAAATAGTTAAAATATTAAACTTCAATGTCTACAGAAGAAATAGAAAATCATAAATTAACTAGCTCATAGTTTGCTTTTATTAGATAACCACGGCTAAGCTATTTACTAGTCTACTTTATTTTTGATGTGAGAAAAATAAGAACAAGCTTAAGAGCTTCACAATTCCGAAAGTAAAACACTAAAAATAATTTATATCATACATAATTCTAGAAATTGAAATCAAAATAGCATATGCCATAGTTTATCAAAGATACAAATCATGGAACAATGTGAAACTATAGTCTTTTTATGCAAACCAAACTTAGTAGAATGCCAAAAATACATGTCTCCAAACTATATTTGCAAAAGAATATTAGAGGTTATTTATTTATACTAGGTGACTAGAGTTTCAAGTTCTAAGATGATTTATTTATATTCAGTGACCTGAGTTAGAATTTCACATGCCGTTATTCTTACACCCGATGAAACAATGTGAAACTATAGTCTCCCCAAAAATTTTTCATGTCGATATGTTTAATGTTTAAGCCTCATTGATAGGGTTAATGAATATTTAATTTGGAGACTATAAAATTTGTACAAAATAGTTTTACTATGGAAACTTTTCTTTTCCAAAAATCTAGAAACATGCCAGACTTTATAAACCAAGGATTTTCAAATTTTCCATTCAAGCAAAATATTAGTGCTCACATGATTTCTAAGAAAAATAAAACCATTTAGCACGTGTTCTCCTTGGTTCAGCCATGGTAATAGATTATCCATCGCTCATTGTCACTTCCTCGCCTCCGCAGAATCGGCCTCTTCCGAGCTTTCTCAACAACGTTAGTGTTATCTTTTGGTTCATTTGCCTCCTAGTAGATTCGTAGGATTAGCTATGGTTATGAATAGTTTACTCGAGAAGAGAGATAGTGAAAATAAGTGTTTAACGTTGTACAAGAATGAGTAAAATAATACAAAAGAATAATTGGCTAAAACACTAAGCTACAAGTTTTAGTAGAATCTCTCCACCAGAAGTTCCATGGCAACGACGCCAAAAAATTAACGGTTCTCTAATGTGTTTGTAAATATGTGCAAATATGCAAATAATGTTACAATGAGTTTGTGAATACTGTAAGTGTACGGATCATCAAGAAATACCTCATGGGTGAGCATGAAGGTCTTATTTCCCTAAGAACGGAGAGAAATGTGGCCATTTAGTATGACAATCATATTCCAGAGAAAGCATAGGTTGATTCACCCACCCTAAGAACAGAGCATGGGTTTATTTCCCTTAGGTGGGTGAATCAGGTTTGGAATCAACCTATTGTGATGGGTTTATTTCCCTAAGAACGGAGCATGAACATAATAGTTTAGACTAAAGAAACAACCTAGCATGGCTTCCTTGGGTGTTATGTGGGTGAATCATGGTTGTGATGGGTTTAGTGACACACCCCTTGCGTGTGTGTACCGCAGATGCATGGGTCATCAAAGTAATAAAATATACCGGTGAGTGGGTAGTCGAATCCACAGGGAATAGATGCTCAGAAACAAGAAATATTGCTATTTAGCTAGAGTGAATACCAATTTGTGATGTTGATTCAAGATATCAATGCAAATAAAAGTAAAAGAGAAATGAGAAAGAAAGAGGAGTAAAGAGAGGTAATCGATGGTAAAATAGGTACTCGGACAATGCTCACCCTAGGACTATTATTTCAAGTGCAAGACCAATATTATGCCTCCTAATTGAAGTTTAATGAGTCATGAAAATCCAAAGACACATGGTCCTAAACCTAAGGTCAACCGTGACTAATCCTCTACACTATACCCCGGCGGAAAGGGATATTCTCAACACGTCACACTATGTGGGATTGCTTGAGGTTTTAGGGACTCCAAGTGATAAACCCTATTCCCTAATTTAGATGTAACCCTTTGGTCCTGGAGAAAGATCCCTAATCACAATTAAGCCCTAGAACTAAGGATAACTCAACACATCACTCTGTCACTCACGCAACTAAGCCCCATTGGAGAAGGTCTCTTAGCACTTCACTCTATTATGATCGCAAAGAACTCTTGGAACATGGAGGTAGGATAAATCACGTTTGAAGGGAAAGGGGACGTTCCGCTACCTCTCAACTCACCCTTTCAACCCTCTTCAACCTTGCTAAGTCTAACCCTAATGAAGTATCACTCATTCAAAAAGATTACCTAGATAGATTCTCAACCCTAGTTGAGAAACTTGTATACCCCGTGGGCTGTGCAATTTTGGACATAGATGAGGATGTAGAGACCCCGCTTATCCTTGGAAGGCATTTTCTGAACACTTCCGGGGCTCTCATCAATTGGAGAGATGGAAAGATGACCTTAAAGGTCATGGAGGAATAAGTAGTGTACATCTTCCGGAGAGCCATAAAGCACACAATGGATCATGATGATGAATGTTATTTTGCACATGAACCTGACTTGTTTATTTCTGATCTTGTGCAGGATGTATTTGTGGTGAACTCTTTCCAAGAGTACTTTGAGGAAGAGCTTTCTAAATAATCAATAGAACATACAAGTCCACCTCCTAATTTGGCCAAGAAAAAGGTTAAATCGAGAAATAGAACAACTAAGAAGATATGGAGTACGGTAGAACCAAAAACTGAACAATCTATCGAGGTAGACAACTTTTTCTTCTAGGCACAAGTAATGTAGAGGTGTTCCCTTTATTCACTCTAAGCAAGCTAGAGCCTTCTTGAGGTTAGGACAGTTACATAATTCTAGTGTCGTAAAATAAGTGCTTCTTGGGAGGCAAGCCAAGTGATTTTCATAGCTTTTAGTTCTTTAGTTTCAATTTGTAGTGTTCTTTTTTTTTTAACTTTTGAATAAAGAGATACTTAATTGAATTCTATGCAATTAAGCTTTAATTATAGTTTTCATGCATGGAGTTTGTTTATGAAGTTCGGTTTCATTATTAGCATTAATTTCATGCCATTTTGTACTGAGAGATTTCATACTTGTTTACTATAGAAATCACAAAGGACACATATTAGGTCGTTGTGCAATTGTTCTGATCTCCCAGAAGAGAAATTTTTCCTAGTGTCTTTTAAGTGAGTCTGTAATGGCCCCACCATGGCTATTGACATGGTCGTGGTGATCTGTAATGGCCGTCCTATAGCATGTTGTAATTTTTGTACACTTTTGGGGATTTTGGTATTGTCTGCACCACACCCATGGTGAGGCTGTTACCAACAGAACACACCCTAGGACAATCATGGTCAACACTTAGACAATTTTAGGCTTTCATTGAATTGATAATGGCTTTGTAATGGGCAGATAACATGCATTGTGCCTCATATTCTAAAAAAAGACTAACAAGGGCATTGTCAACCCATTGTGAAGGCCAGTTATCGAAGGGTATATGGTTGCGACCCAAATGTCCCTTGGCCTTTCTCACTTGAAATCGTGTTTTTCTCTTCCATGTCACCTGAGATCTCTCCCCATCCATTAACATAGTTGTCCTAAGGACTTTAGTGACGCTTTTCCCTTGATTTAGCTCCCTGCTTTTCTAGGATTTTTTTATCGTGGGGTTTTCTTGTCTTCTCGACCGATTTTTGTAAGAATTTTAAAACTCGCTTTAAATTATGTTTGTATTCGAATGAATGGCATGAAATTATTTAGAATGATGTGGTGAATGTTTTTTATATGAGTTTCAAACAAAAAAAATTATAGTATGCCTATTGTGACCCACAAACAATATAAAGCAAAGTTGTTGACATAGACAACGAGATTTACTATCTAGAGGCATATCATGGCCATGGTAATGGGTGTGTTGAGACCATTATGCTCCCAAAAGTTATGGTATGTCTGTTGTGCATTCGTTATCCATTCCTGCATGGTACTTTTCATTTTTTTTTTTATTGATTTGTCATATTCTTTATAAAATGTAAGATATGAGTTAGAAGAGGACAGTGCATCATCGACAGAGCGAGGCTAAGATAAAGACGACTGGTGGGTATTATTGGCCAGTAGTCCCATATTTAGAGATCCCGAGCACAGAGCACATTGCAGGCATCTCATTGATCAATGCTTTATTGAGGGGCGTTTGACTGACGGGCCAACACTAGAGAAGATTGGTCTCACCAACGAGGTATGAGACCTTATCTCCATACAGGTTTGGGAGTAGTTCTTTAACATCGATGAGCTAACATACAGGGAGCTCACGATGGAGGTGATGAGTTCGTTTGAGCTCGGATTAGATAGTCATCATCCTCACCGACCCGGATACTATCGCCTTCCGATGCTCTGTGAGGAGTACCTCATGTCCCTACATAGATTTCTTCAAGAGGATGGGGCTCGTTGACATGGAGTATGCTCGCATTAAGTTGCACCCAAGCTCCAAGTTGACTTATTGGTCCATTTGAGTCCAGATCAAGTTTGGACCAAGACCCTTCCAGTCTATCAAGAATATGTATACGTGATAAGTGTTTGTGTGATAAGAATGTGAAGTGTTCTTTCCTTATGATGAGCATTACTTTTATCAAGTTTTAACACTAATATGTGTGTATTTATGTTACTTTCATGCTTATAACGTTGTGAAGGCGAATCTTAGAGAAAAAAAGCCAATGTAGATTGTGAGTGCATCATTTGGAGGAAATCTTGAGAAGGTTCAAACGCGAAGACATAAGTCGGGTTCAAGATGCTAGAATGTGTGCCAACCTCCTTGTATTCAAGCTAGCACAGTGATTTGGAGGGGCACAAAGGCAATCACATTCTAAGTATTCCGGCTTGTGCATGTGTAACAAGATCTCCACCAACGCGGATGTTCATTGAAGAAGCAAAGTGATCTGCGACGTAAATGTGTGCCCGTTTACATTACCTCAATGAAAGCATGGTTTCGGGAATGTTTCGGACCGGTTTTGTAGCAGGGTACTATAGCAACAATGTAGCAAAATACTGTAGCAGGAACTGTTCACAGCCGGCCGATGAAGGAGTTGGCCAGAGAAACCACATGGGCGTGTGGAGATTCCACATGCCCGTGTGTTAATTCCACAAGCCCGTGTGGAATATCTACAAGGGCGTGTGGATTCCCGATTCCAGCCATTTAATAGCCGATTTCAGCCCCGATTTCAGTATTATTTTCTCCATCTTTTCCCCAACTTGAGAGAGGGCTGAGGGCTGTGGTTTTGAGAGGTATTGCCTAGGGATTGGGAGAGGTTCTACGGCTCTAACATCGTGCTCCATTTGGAAGAAGGTTAGTGGGAGAGTTTTCGGCACCGATCCGGTGAGGTGTATCCTAGGCCAGACAAAGGGACATTTGGACGAGTACATGACTCTCCACAAGACCATCATCACGACTATCGAGGGGGTTTTCTATGTATTTATTGCTTTTACATTCGATTTCATTGATTGTAATTAGCTCCATGGAGAGCTAAACCCCCTACTTGGTACTTGGATTGTGAACCCTAGGATGTATTCGTTTCATTGAACCTTGTTATTATGCTTTCATTAATTGATGTTTTTATTGAGTTCCAATCTTGAATGCATTGATTGTATGAATACTCCCTTAGAGTGACACTAGGGTTGAGAGTTCTTGTTGATAACCCTTGTGAGTGAGTGACACACCACGAGAGTTAGACAAAGCTAGATTGGAGAGGGTTGAGAGGGTGAGTCAAGAGGTAGCGGAGCGTCCCCTTTCCCCTCCGATGTGATTTATTCTACCTCCAATTCCTCGAGTTCTTTGCGGTCATAGTAGAGTGAATGGGCTAAGGGATGACCTTCCACTGGGGCTTAGTTGCGAGTGCAATGGAGTGAAGCGTTGAAGTAATTTTAGCATCTAGGGCTTAATTGTGGCTAGGGACCTTCCGCCTGGACCAAAGGGTTAGGTCTACATATAGGAAGAGGATTTATCACTTGGAATCCCTAGAACTCATAGCAATTATATACGAGTGCGAGGTTGAGAGATTGTTCAATTTCTCCTCCGAGACATGTATAGGGTTAGGCATGGTTTACCTTAGATTTGGGACCATGTATTAAAGGATCTCCACGACTCATTAATGCATTAGTTAGGAAGCATAATAGAGGGTTTTTGCACTTGAAAAGATTACCCTAGGCGGAACAATATCCGAGTACCTCATTTATATCGATTACCTTACCTCTCCTTTACTTGTGCTCTCTCTTTTGTCTCTTTTACTTTTTTTTGCATTACATCTTGTCACACAAATCACTATTCATATTTTTGCTTAGTTAAGAAACAATTTAAGTATTTTTTTACTCCCTACTCCCTCGTGGATACGATACCCATTTACCCTGGGATTTTTATTACTTGATAGAACTCATGCACTTGATGGACATACGCAAGTGGCATTGTCAAGTTTTTGGCGTCGTTACCAAGGAATAGGCTTTTAGAGATACTTTGCACTTTGTTTGCTTAGCTATTCATTTATTCATTCTATTTCACATCTTTTTTCTATCATTGTTATCATTGTTCTGATTTGTTTTCTTTTTCCTTGATTACAGAAAAATGATTGACATGCCCGAGTTATTCGACACTATCATAGTAATGGTTGAAGATGTGGAGCAGAAAGTTCAAGTGTTTGCAGTACATGACATACTGTGCTACTTCTTCCAAGAGCCAGATACTATTCAACATTTTGTGGAAGAATCAGTTGAAGAGTACATTGCAAGAATTCAAGAGCAGGACTGTGGACTAAATAGTGTGCTAGATCAGTTTGAGAGATCTGCATTGGCATTGATGAGTGATCACTTAGAAGAAAGTCTGGAGAAAGCCCTCGATCAGTTTGACTCATCTTGTCATGAACAAAGACAGGAACTTTTATCTGTGGGTGTGTCATTGTCAGTAGGGGAGATTTGTGGATTAAATGCATCGACAGTTGTTGAAAACCATACAAAAATACATTCACAAGTGGAAAAAGGGAAAAATGAATTTGAGCAGGAAACCAACAAGTTTGAGGAAATTGACAAGTTAAAGGAGAGTAGGTTCCGTTCATCAATTGATGAACCACCAACCTTAGAGCTTAAGACCTTGCCAGTACACTTTGAGTATGCCTTCTTGATGGAAGAATCTAAACTTTCAGTGATTGTAGCTTCAAACTTGTCTATGGAGCAAAACGGTAAGCTTGTTAGCATGTTGAAAAAGCATAAGTCGGCTATTGCGTGGAAGATTTTAGACATCAGGGGCATAAATCCGTCCTTTTGCACCCATAAAAATCTTAATGGAAGATGGTTACAAATCTGTAATCCAACCACAACAAGACTAAATCCAAAACATGAAGGAAGTCATCAAAACAGAAGTAGTGAAGCTCCTAGATGCAGGGATTATTTATCCCATATCCGATAGTGCATAGGTGAGTCCAACTCAAGTGGTTCCAAAAAAAGGAGGGATGACAATTGTGATGAATGAAAAGAATGAGTTGATTCTAACCAAGACAGTTATAGGATGGTGAGTTTGCATCGATTATAGAAGATTAAATGACGCCACACAAAAAGATCATTTTCCATTGCCATTTATTGATCAAATGTTCGAACATTTAGCAGGGCATCAATTTTATTGTTTCCTTGATGGCATGTCAGGATATTTTCAAATCCCTATAGCTCTAGAAGATCAGGAGAAGACCATATTTACTTGTCCTTATGGTACCTTTGCTTACAGAAGAATGTCTTTTGGGTTGTGTAATGCACCAGCCACATTCCAACGCTGTATGACAACCATTTTTGATGATCTGCTGGAAGACATTATGGAGGTATTCATGGATGATTTTTTGGTATTTGGAGACTCTTTCGACAAATGTTCAAAGAATTTGGGGAGAGTGCTAGTGAGATGTGAAGAAACGAACATCGTCCTCAATTGGGAGAAGTGTCACTTCATGGTCCAAGAAGGCATTATCCCTGGACATAAGATTTCCCAAGCAGGATTGGAGGTGGATAAGGTAAAGATTGAGGTGATCGAAAAGCTTCCTCCACCTACAAATGTGAAAGGGGTCCGTAGTTTCTTGGGGCATGCAGGGTTTTACAAAAGGTTTATCAAGGACTTCTCGAAGATCACGCAACCATTGACTAAACACCTAGAAAAAGATGCCCCTTTTGACTTTGGGGATGATTGTCTAAGTTCATTCAATTCTATCAAGGAAAGATTAGTGCAAGCACCAATTTTTGACAATATCGGATTGGAATGAACCCTTTGAGCTCATGTGTGATGCAAGTGATTACTACGTAGAAGCGCTTTTGGGACAAAGGAAAGACAAGCAATTCCGTCCGATTTATTATCCTAGCAAGACTCTCACAAGTGCTTAGGAGAATTATACAACTATCGAAAAGGAATTATTAGTGGTGGTGTTTGCTTTTTGACAAGTTCGGACCATACCTCATTCTATCAAGGGTGACAAGATTCACGGATCACTCAAAGACTCCATTATCTCATGAATAAAGCTGACACGAAACCAAAGTTGATTCGGTTGATTTTATTTTTACAAGAATTTGATATGGAAATAAAAGACAAGAGGGGAACTGAAAATGTGGTTGCGGATCATCTTTCAAGATTAGAAGGGTGTGAGGGGCAAGAACCGGCAAGCAAGGAGATCAACGATTTTTTCCCTGAAGAACATTTGTATGCAATACAGGGTCAGAGTCAGAGAGTACTCTATGGTTCGCTGATTTTACAAAAAACGCCAATAGGGACCACTACCTATAATTTGGTTTATAGAAAATCTTGTCACCTGCCTGTGGAGTTGGAGCATGGAACATATTGGGCAATCAAGGCCATGAACTTTAACTTGCATGCAAGTCGGGGAACAAAGAATGTTACATCTTAATGAGCTAGATGAATGGAGGATGAAAGCATATGAGAATGCAAGGATTTATAAGGAAGGAATTCAGAAATGGCATGATAAGCATATTAGAAATACAAAGGAGTTCAAAGTGGGTGATCAAGTGTTGCTATTCAATTCTTGTCTACGGTTATTTCCGGGGAAGCTCAAGTCTAGATGGTTTGGCCCTTGTACGGTGACAAAAGTTTCTCCTCACGGGGCGGTTGAGATTACCCATCTGGAGAAGGGTACATTTAAGGTAAATGGACACAGGCTAAAACCGTACTATGGAGGAGAGGTTAGTAATGCCGACAAGGAAGTATTCCTCCTTCACGAATCCTCATAAGGTAAGACAAGGTACATCAAGCTTAGTGATGTTAAACAAGCACTTCTTGGGAGGCAACCCAAGTGTTTAATGTTTTTCTTAGTTGATAGTTTAGTTTAACTTGTAGAGTGTTGGTGTCTTGATTTTTAGATGCTTCTGCTGTGTATTGTATTATGGATTTTGATGTCATCATGTGTATTCATGTGGATTTGGTGAAGTTTCAGTCGTCTGAGCTTGTTTTAAATGTTTTTCGCTGGTGTATTTTGCATAAAAAGACAGGCTCTGAATGTGTAAACATGTTCAGAAAATTTCTGCAGAGCTTGCAGAGTTGTCTAAGTCATCCAGAGAAAACACATGGGCTTATGGAATTTCCACACGCCCGTGGAGTTGTATTGCGAGCTCATCCAGAGAAGGCATAGGGGCGTGGATTCGCCCCTGTGGGTGAACTTGTGAAAAACGCACGGGTGTGGGTATTTTTCACACGCCCGTTCAGATCTCTGCAGACGAGCTTTCTCCATCCCAAGAAGATACAGGGGCGAGCTGTCGCCCCTGTGAGTTGGGCCTGTGAATGTCCACGCCCGTGCGGAAATTCCGCATGGGCTTGCGAAACACTTAGAGATTCTTCTCGGTTTGATAGAAAAGCCACAGGGGCGTGCGACTGCCCTTGTGGGTCGTCCGCACGGGCGTGGGTAATTTTCGCATGCCCGTGCGGTTGCATTCAGAGAGGTTGAGTGTTTTTCCCGAAAGCGCACAGGGGCGTGTGTCTGCCCCTATGAGTCTCTCGTGTGAAGGCACACAGGCGTGAGTAATTTTGGCATACCCGTGTGGATGTGCGGGCATCATAAAGCTGCGTCCTTCTTTATAAATCTTATAAGCCTCTCTCCTTAGCACTCCTTCAACCGCTTGGAAAACACTCTCCAGCATTCTCCCGACCTCCCAGCGTTGATTTTGAGTCAATCATTTGAGATTCTCGCCAATTTCATAGATTTTAGTTTCATCTCATCGGCAAACACTTGTTTTATCTTGAGGACACCCTTATTTGATTCTATTCGATCTTCTTTGATTAAACTGGTAAATGTACCTTGGTTTCATGCTAAAATGGTTGTGATATGTTTTTAATGAGCTCTAGAAGTGAGGGAGAGGGGTATTCGTGGGTTTTCCTCACAGGGGCCGTGCGGTTTTCACGCCTCGTGAATCCACACGGGCGTGTGGAATTTCCACACGATCGTGTGGAATCCTGCAGTATTAGACTTTTTATGAATCTGATCGACCTCCTTTCCAATCCATGCAGGTATGGCCCCTAGATCGAAGAGAACAACTGGTAAGCATCATAGAGAGCCTACTCTTGAATCGGAAACCATGGAATATACCCTTCCCATGCATCACACTCGATTTGAGCGACTAGCGAAGCTTAAGTTCAGTCAGACATGAATCCTGGACGTGAACTCATTTAGGGAAGTGCAGTGAGCAGACGACATGGCCGATGAGGTCAAGGAATTACTATTGGTTGTTAGTTGGCGCAACCTATTGATTATTCGTGACCCTGCTATCCGCCTACTCACATTGGAGGTGCTCGCCTCATTTGAGTTTGACTACTCTTATACTGATTTTGATAGCGTCAATACTATTCAGTTCAAAGCTTTTGGGCAGCATTATAATATGAGCCTCACACAGTTTTCCATTCGACTTGGGTTATATGATGAGGAGTTCACTAAGACGGAGGACTATGATGAGATGCCGACTGACTATTGTGGAAGCTTGACTCCCTAGAAGGCCTATAGAATACTATGTGGTCAGGGTCGGTATAAGCCAGGAGTGTCCAAGACTACTTGTCTTTCTAGACCTAGTTACAGATATCTTCACGCCATCTTGAGTAGATCAATGAACGATCGCGGTGATAGCATGGGAGTCCTTAACAAGCAGGAACTTTTATATTTATACTCCATGGTGCGGAATGATCCAATCCATTTGGGACACATTTTAGCAGAGTATCTGAGGCATCAGGGACATTATCCCAGGCTTGGTGTCATTTTATCAGGTCCATACATCACTAGACTCATCCTTGGGATGGGCCTATGAGATACGATTAGAGGGGCTGAGAAAACGATAATACCAGCACCTCTCGGGTTAGAGACAATGAGGCTCATGGGTATGATCAGGAAATATCCGGATGGTGTTTATGTGTTGAACATACCCCTATCAGAGCCATTTATGTCCGAGGAAGCCGCAGCAGAGGGGTCTCAGCCAGCTTTAGAGCCACAGCTGGAGCGAGATCAGACAGAGGTGACCCTTCCAGTGCAGGAACCCCCACCAGTGCAGATTTTCTCTCCGACTCGAGCCCATGATCATTTTGAGAGGCTTGAGAGTGTTGTAGGGATATTACAGCAGGATGTAGCTGAGATTCGCGCTACACAGATCATGAACCACACAGAGTTCATGGTACTTTTCAAAGTCATACAGCAGTTGCTGGAGCGAGACACGAGAATACCACTTGAGATGCGCACCCCAGCACCAGTTGATCCACCAGCATCGTCATCTTCACTAGTAGTAGTAGAGGAGCCAGAGCGCGGCACCGACACTTGATTTCATTTTCATCTCTTTATTTGCATTTCATTTTGGATTTGTATACTCAGAAAGGACTTTCATTCTGAGTTTATTTTTCATTTTGTTGTCTCAGGTTATATTCATTTTTTTTATCTTTTATATATACTCGAGTTGTTTTTGTTTTATTGAGCTTCACTGAACCCCCTCGTGTATGTGTGCAGATGGTCTTGTCAACATGGGAATTGAGAACTAGTCATGGATACGGGCAAGGTGTTTCGGCATTTGGTCGTGTATGCTTCACAACCCATTGGAACACCACTCCCAACGAATTAGCTCCATCAAATGCAACACTAGGAGTCAGGAGAGTATTGTTTTGATTGCTTCTCCCGTATTTATTCTTGATTTATATACATCATGAGTGACCTTGTATGTGTACATTGGGGACAATGTACAACTTAAGTGTGTGTGGGGGAGTTTCATAGTGCACATATCTTTTATATTAGTCTGATTGTTATACATGCTCACATAGCCAATGGCGGTTCACCTTAGTTGCAATGATTGTATTCTTGAGTATAGGAGAATTTTTAACATTGAAGTTCTCATGCTCTAGTTCTTGCTTGACTTTTTTTAGGAATTTTTGCCCGATTGACACTTGTGCACTACTCACTCTTTAAACTCTTACGGAAACTCAAGTTTGATGTTAAAGAGACTAATTTTTAGTTTTTGTTTCTTATGTTATATTGATGATGGAAAAAAATGAAAATAAAGAACAAAAATAGTTTTTGTTGTTTAGTTGTGCTTGTTGGGTGGAAAGAGCTACTACCTATGATGTATGAAGCTAATCCCATAAGTTGGATACTAGTTATGCCCTAATAAGAGAAAGAGCTATCTCATGGGATGTGTGAAAGCTACCACCACGGTAGAAAGAGCTACCACCTCGAAAGTGTGAAAGCCACCTTGAGCGCCAGCTTTGGAAAGGGCTACCTTAGAGGATGTGTAAAAGCTACTACCCTTTTTTTGAATTTTTTTGTTACCTTTTTAAAGATTAATAAGTCCCTTATACATAGAACTTTGAGGGATTATACTTTGGGTTGACTTGGTGAGTTCACACACTTACACGATTTTTGGGTTCGTTGTCCTTTTTATTCAAGTTTTAGCTAGAGCATTGATTTTTTTCATATTTAGTGTTGAAATTTCCCTTACTTGTAAAATGCTCTCTTTGCATGCTTTAGTGAACCTAAGGCCAAGCACTTCCAATATTCCCTTACTGTAGCAAATTACTATAGCAGGTACTGTTCACAGCCTGCCGAAGAAGAAGTTGGCCAGAGAAGCCACACGGGCCTGTGGAAATTCCACACGCCGGTATGTTAATTCCATAAGCCCGTGTGGAATATCCACAGGGGCGTGTGGATTCCAGATTCCAGCCCTTTAAAAGCCGATTTCAGCCCCAATTTCAGTATTTTTTTCTCCATCTTTTCCCCAACTTGAGAGAGGGCTGCGGCTAGGGTTTTGAGAGGTATTGGCTAGGGATTGGGAAAGGTTCTATGGCTCCGACATCACGCTCTGTTTAGAAGAAGGTTAGTGGGAGAGTTTTCGTCAGCACTGATCCGGCGAGGTGTATCCTTGGCCGGACAAAGGGACCTTTGGACGAGTAGAGGACTCTCCACAAGACCATCGTCATGACTATCGAGGGGGTTTTCTATGAATTTATTGCTATTACATTCGATTTCATTGATTGTAATTAGCTCCATGGAGAGCTAAACCCCCTAGTGGGTACTTGGATTATGAACCCTGGGATGTATTCGTTTCATTGAACTTTGTTATTTTGCTTTCATTAATTGATGTTTTTATTGAGTTCCAATCTTGAATGCATTGATTGTATGAATACTCCCTTAGAGTGACACTAGGGTTGAGAGTTCTTGTTGATAACCGTTGTGAGTGAGTGACACACCACGAGAGTTAGACAAAGCTAGATTGGAGAGAGTTGAGAGGTTGAGTCAAGAGGTAGAGGAGCGTCCCCTTTCCCCTCCGGTGTGATTTATTCTACCTCCAATTCATCGAGTTCTTTGCGGTTATAGTAGAGTGAATGGGCTAAGGGATGACCTTCCGTCTAGGGGCTTAGTTGCTAGTGCAATGGGTGAAGCGTTGAAGTAATTTTTAGCATATAGGGCTTAATTGTGGCTAGGGACCTTCCGCTGGACCAAAGGGTTAGGTCTACATAAAGGAAGAGGGATTTATCACTTGGAATCCCTAGAACTCATTGCAATTCTATCTGAGTGCGAGGTTGAGAGATTGTTCAATTCGCCTCCCGGACATGTATAGGGTTAGGTATGGATGACCTTAGATTTGGGACCATGTATTAAAGGATCTCCATGACTCATTAATGCATTAGTTAGGAAGCATAATAGAGGGTTTTTGCATGTAGAAAAAGATTGTCCTAGGCGGATCAATATCCGAGTACCCCATTTATATTGATTGCCTTACCTCTCCTTTACCTGTGATTGTATTACTTGACAAACCCTATGCACTTGCAGGGACATACGCAGGAGGCGGTTTCATCTGGTACCTCGATGGTGTATATCTTTGGATGACCAGTGTTCCGATACTTCAATGCCATGTTATCACGGATAACGATTGGTAGAGTAGACAACACATGGGTGCGTGAACCTTTGGGAACTCTACTTCCAGTGAAGCATCATGGCATGAGAGCTTATCCATATCGGCCACATCCTTGCTTGGCAGCTACTTCACCAGGCCCAAGACCCCTAGATGGTGACCACTTTCCTTGGTCCTTACATCACTTATCTTGCAAAGAGACTTGGCCTAATTGTGCCGTTGCTTAGGCATGCGACGTGTTGGAGGCATGTTGCTGCTCGGCATCACTACCCTCCGAGCAATACAGATGATTGAGCGAAGAGACACACCCCATGGTGTGCAGTACTGGGTAGTCCATAGATCTAACTCTTAGTCTTTTGATGATGAGGAGTCCCTTCCATTGGCTACTGCCCTGCTTCTCCTTTCCTTGCCCTAGCTCCAGTACCTATTACTGTTATTGGTCCCGCTTCCTCGGCTTTGACACCAACTCCATCTATTACACCAGTGATTTGGAGTGTCTGACTCATCTCAAGGAGGATCAGGCATCGAATGAGGGTCTCATACGTCATATTTAGGCACATCTATAATGCCCGGTACCCTCCATCCTCTCTAGTGCCCACTTCACAGCCTACACAAGCTCTAGTGGCACAAGAGTCACTTTCCTCTCCATCGACATTATCCGTACTCCACTGATCCTATACCAATCCAGAGATACCATCCCAGCTCCCACCATTTTTGATTTTATTTTATTTTGTATCATATTGTATCTTTAATTTCAACTTTTTACATTTCATTATGTATTTAGCAAGGGATATCTACCTTGTTGCTTTTATATACGTACTTTTAAATAGTGGATTTTTACTTTACTATATTTTATTTTATTTTAGTCTTTTTGTTATATTTAATTATTTTAATTTATTTCTCTATTAGGGTTTCAGGTGATCGGGTCTTTGTATTGGCCGCCTGACGCCGGGAGCTCTGGACAAAGGGAGTAACCTAATCACCCTCAAAAGCCCAGCTAAGAAACTAGGGAGTGTCTGAGTTTTTTGTTCTTACTTTCATATGTTTTTATGGAATTCTTAATTTGTACTTGGTACATGCTAGTGTAGACCAATGAAAGCATTGCATTAATTTGTGGGGTTTCTCTATTCTAGGGACATGATATATGCTAATGTATCCATGTTTTCATCAAGTTAGTCTGCTTTGTGTATTTTTATTCTTTCTTGTATCCTTTTGAGCTGATAAGTGTCTAAATGTATGTATTTTCTTATATGTATTTTATACACTTAGAATGTATTTTATTATGATTTGATGACTTTTTTTGTGCTTAATCATGTGTTATTTGCTTTGTAGGGCACAAAAAAAGCCATGTAGAAAAATGAGGACACGATCGGGAGAAGAAAACCGAGGTTTTTATAGTACTATAACATATTTAGTACATGTAGCAATTTCACTATATGACCTCCATACGACTTCCATGAGGCCCGTATGGACCTTGGTATTGACCTAGTATAGCCCAAAAAAATTTGGGGGTATTTATGGCATTTTCTAGGGCAAAACAAAGGGACTTCTTCTTGGCTATTTGGACAGCCTCCACCACACATTCTTCACGCCTTCCGGCCATCTTTTGGCAGTGATCCTTATGGGTAATGGTCACACATCATCACCAAGAGGGAGAGGAGCAAAGAAGAACAAGTTGAAGTGAAGTTCTAAGCACCATTGCACCATTCCAAGCTTCATCCCATCAAGGAGAATGAGATCATAGAGGAGTTTTTCTTGTTTTCTTTATTGTATTTGTTTTTCCTTGTATGTTGTGCAAGTATCTCTCAGTCATGAGGGATTAACTTATTGTGGTGTTTGGATTTGGATGAAATCTAGGGTTTGTCTTGTGTAAAAACCATGGATGTTATTATTTCATTTGATAGTTGTTTAAGATTGAATCTATTATGCTTTGCATGTCTTGAGTTACTAATGGAGAATTTCGTAGTTCATTCTTAAATTGTATTTGTCGATGCGAGAGCGTGCTTATACTAGGTCATACATAGATTAAAAGAAAATACTTGTGCCGACAACCCCAAGAGATCGGGTGTTGGCAGTCCTCGAATGCTAGGTTTAAGCCGAAGGATAGTAGGTTTACTCCTATTTAGAGATTTCCTTGAACTCATTGCAATCATAGTAGGGTTGATCCAAAAGAGATTTTGATCACCACTAGTATGGGATTAGGGGTTAGCCGCTGAGAGATTGGGGTTAACCTATCTAAAAGATCTCTAGGTCTTAACTACTGTTAATACATTTTAAGCCGTCCTAGTTTGGGCCTTAATGACAACTCTAGGGGGATTCCTTGTCCAAACACCTACTTCTCGTGCTTGATAGTCCTTTATTTATATATTTATTTTTGTGTGTTAGTAACCCAGTCATAGATTAGTTAGTTTATTTTATTTGTTCTTCTTACTCATAATTGTAGGCTAGAAAGTAGATGAAGAATGAAAAGTAATACTTCTTGCCCTGTGGAATATGACCCTTGTGTCACACATAGGGTATTACTTGGCGACCCTGTACACTTACGGGATGTCAATCAAGTTTTGGGCACCATTGCCAGGGACACTCAAGGAATATTAGGAAAGCTTGTAATCTATTGCTCTAGCCATTTTTCTTTTATTTGTACATCTTATTCTTTGTACATATTTTTCTTGTTTTATTTGACATTATTTTCTTTTATTTGACATTATTTTTTTTGTGTTCTCTTTTGTGCAAGGTACAATTTTATTAATAAATGCAAGGGATTTACACTTGGAATAATTCAAATTCATCTTTAACTGCAAAAGTTGATGCCCTTAATGGAAAGTTCAACCAACTTATCACACAATAATCACTTGAGAGCAATCCACACACCAATCCATGTCATCTATATTGGGGGAGACATCCAAATGTATCAAGTTCTTTACATGACCAACAATGGGAGCACCCTCAAAATAGACCAACAACTTACTCCCCAACTCAAGAGCAGTGGCATGAATATTCTTTAAGTACTTGATATGAGTATCTACAAGGAAATGAATTTAATACCAAGAATGTTTTTGCCAAATTCATGGGAAGCGGTGAGGTCAAGTCTCTGAATATGAACATCAAGTTTGGGACCCAGTTCAATGATATGAACACACGCTTGGATAACATGAACACTGAATCTAGTGGGCAGTTTAATGAATTGAGCACTATCTTTAGAGATGTCCGAGAATCTTTCCATAGGCTAGAGAAATGGGTTGGTGAACTTGTTAAAGTAATGACCGAGGAACAACCAATTCGTGAGCCAACAATAGAATGTCCAACTGCAAGTAACAATGAAACTGAAAAGAGCAATCATGAAAATGAGATAGAAGAAAACTTTCATGTTTTGGAGATTGAAAGGGTAGAAAAAGTGGCATCAATATCACTTGAGAATGTCCTTGGCATAGAAGTGAATGAACACACCAAGCACAAAAGTGAAATATCCAGGATAGTTGAAGATGTGGGTAGGAAGTCGAAGCCATTTAAAAACCCACCTATGCCGGGGTTGGATAATTCCCAATCAAAAACATTTCCTTGGAGGCCCAAACAATCTCTTAGGCAAATCAAGAGCATCTATCAATGGTTGAGGAAAAAAATTTGGGTAGGACGTTAACGCCATGCAAGAATCCACCCATGTCTTGCTTGAGCAATTCTCAACCAAAGCTATTTTCTTAGAGGCCCAAACAATTTTCTAGAATGATTGAAGGAAATCTTACCAAGAGTAGAATAGAAGCGTAGAAGATGCTCAAGCCATCAAACGATCTACCCAAGCTACGATTGAATAACTCCTAGCCTAAACTTTTCCTATGGAGGCCTAAAGGTGACATGTTCAAGGTCACCACAAACTCATCATCCCAGAAGGTAATTCTTTTCTTTTATGGAAGTAGCTATGTTATATGAGCTGGGAGAAACACACCATCTTCAAACCTCAATGAGGTAAGAAAGAGGTATGTCAAGCTAACAACGTTAAACAAGTGCTTCTTGGGAGACAACCCAAGCTTTGATTTTTTTCATTCCCTTATTTTCTTATTTTTAGTTGAGTGTAGAATGTGTATTTGTTGTGTGTGTTTGTGGTTCTTTCATATTTTTTATTGTTTGAATAAGTCCATGCTTGCTTCACTTTTCATGAGTTTCTCATCGTGTTTGGTGTTATTTATTGATGTGCTTTGTTGAAAATCACTTTCTTTGTGTTATTTCATGCATTTGATCAAAGTTTTTAAACTTTTTCATTCATGTTTGGAGGAGGTCTAAATCCCTATCTTCACTTCATTTGATTATTTTCGAGAAGAAATGATGAATTTAGAGAATTTATGTTAGTTCAGATCAGTCTCCATGCGACCCGGCATGGAGGGTGGCTTAAGAAATCCAGAAAGTTTTCACTAGGTCATACGACCTCTATGTGGACCACATAGAGCCCGTATGGCACTATATCACGAGTTAAGTTTTAGCCATTTTATAGCCTTTTCTCTCTCCTCTTGTGTTTTTCTTTTTCTCCCGAGTTTCTCTCTTTGTTCTCTCTCATTTTTTCGGCCTAATCCTCCCATTTTTTTCTCCTAAATCTCCTCCTCACTTCATTGAGAATTTGATCTAGTGGTTTTTCCCTCAAGTTTAACCATGGTTTTCTCAAGTTTTAATCAATAAGCTCTTTGGAGCCTTAATCCTAAACTTTTGATTTTTCTTGTTTTTGTGGAGCTTGTTTGTGGATTTATCCAAGTATTTGGCTTGGATTTTGTTATATGAATGGCATGGTTGTAATTTCTTTTGAATTTATGTAAAAAGATTTTTTTGATTAGCCGATATATGGGAAGCTCTTACTCATTCAAGTCTCTGTACATGGTAACATTGAAATAATTTGTGCTAAATTTGTTTTGCTTAGCATCCATTATAGTTCTGAGAACCCCAAAATCATTTGAGAAATGATTTTTACTTGAAATTTCTAATTGAGTTATAGGCATGGTCTTTCATTTT
>NC_052471.1:17940020-17977772 GCF_009730915.1 Dioscorea cayenensis subsp. rotundata
GTTACGTAATACTTTGAAGCTCAAAACCCCTTCCCCACACTTAAATATGCACATCACTGTGATGTACCCAACAAAGCCCAGAGTTAAAACCTGACGTAGTCAATTACAAATGAAAGGAAAATAAAATCCTTAACTCAATCTAATACTCACTCAAGATTTTAAAATACAACAATGCAATCCCATGATATTTCTTTGATAAGTATGCAAGCTTCCAACTATTTCTTTAAATCTCCAACATGTATGAAGAATTTGTGGAACTTAGTTGATAAGATCCACTAGTGCAAAGGTCATCAAATACATAAACCTCTCGCGAAGCACAAGAGTGTCATATTCCTAGCCCCAAGAGCTACTATACTACTTTCTAACGACACTATCTAGTCTACCAAAGACAAGTTCAAAACAAAATAAGAAAACTTACAAAGAGCCAACTATAAACAAATGGACTAAGGAACACCACATAAGCATATTAAGAAAATGTTTAACAATGAAAGAGTGAGGCCCCGGCGATGATCCCTTGGGACTACTAAAGCTAAAGATGTTAGGATTACAAAGGCAATGGTGGTCTTGGCCAAAGACATCGAAAGTAGGTTAACCCCGAAAGTCATAAGATTAACCATATCCCATACAAGCATCCGCTCGAATCTTTCATGTTAAACCTCCCATCATTGCATTATGCCTAGGGAAGCATCCAATTATGGTGAAACACAATATCTAGCTCATCCATAATGCTTGAGGGGTACAAAAATACCCAACGGTCAGGGACACATAGAACCCCAAGTGGTCTGGTATAAGGGTGCAGGTCACGCAACCAAGTACAACCTAGAAGTTCAACCGCAGTGCAAGTGCAATCCTACACACATCAAAAAGAACACAAAAGCTTAAAACAAACTAATCTAAATACACTAAAGGCAAATCACAACATCGACATAAGCAGTTCATCCCAAGGTTCACTCAGATGCCTTGATGACCTTGGGAATCCAAGCTAGCACATCACACAAAAGAGAAAGACTAGAATACGGGTAAATCATCAAGCTGTATCACGTGAACAAACTCCCTTAGATGTCGACTAGAGGTGGTGACAAGAATGCAGTAGATCGGCGCCGACGAAGTCCTAGATGATCTCCTTGATAGCAATCTTCTTTTCATCCCTACTCTTTTCTCCTTTCTTAAATCTGCCTCTCCAGCCCCTCGCTCCCAGAAGATGATGGTGGTGGAGAAAGCACGGCCAAAGAACCCTTGAACGATGCCCCTAGAATGCCATTAAAAATCGCGGTTTATAAAATTTCATAGTGCTACACAGTACTCTACAAGTAGGCTTAGTTTGATTACACCTGCCACACACAGGTATGTACTTCTCTAACTGGCTTGTGAGCATTCTCATGGCTCAGCAAGGTTGTGCCCGCAAGAAAAACCCGAGGTTTTTGTCTTTCTTCTGGGCCCTTCATGTAACAGCACTTGCTATATTGATTGCCACAGCACCTAGAGCTCTAAATTGCCGCCTCTATGGCCGATTTCTTCTTAAATTGCGCTTTGTCGTAGGCCCAATTTAGGCATGAGAGACTCAGAACACAAATAGAACCAAATAAGTCAGCAAAAGCGTACCGACTCATCAAAATATACATGAATAGTATAACACATATACATAAAAATACATAAATTTAGGCGTGCTTATCATTAGTTCAATTTTAACAAGAATATAAAAGAGATAAAACCCAAGACAACCCAAATATATAAAAGTAAAAGTGTCAAGCACAAATTAAATCTGGAAAATATGAAACAAAATACAAAATATGATAATGATGAGAAAGTAAAATCAAAATGGCTAGCCTCTTAATCTACGAGAATGTTAAGGCAACTGCTGGTGGATCATGGTGTAATGGCGATTATGAAGCGAGAAGGTGAAGAGTACGTGTGATGATGATGTGATGACGATGATGATGACGACGATGATGATGATGATGTGATGATATTGTTAGCTGTCATATTGCTAGGGACTGATAAGCTTGTGCATTAAGGGCTCTAGATGGGTAAAATGAAGTAAAACTCACATCTTAAGTCCCAAAGCTTAGACTTGGTATCTCTATACTCATTCATTAGCTTCTCAGCCCCTCTCAAGCATATAACGTTCTATCTCGAACATGGCATTGAAGAGGACCGAGGATTGGTAGCTGGCTACTAAGTCGGTGCCTATTGTGTCAAGAATTTTAAGGCTTGATCGCTTCCAAACAATTGATGATGTGTCCTTATTAATTGGTTTATGAGTAATGAACAAGAAGAATTGTAAACCCTTGAAGAAGACTCCTTTAGATTATTATCGACCATTACGATGGTGGAAGTTCAAACTAGCTGAGTGTCCTTAGGTATACAGTAATTGGGCTCGCTCAGTGCTTGCAATGAGGGTGACAGGATACAAAACGAATACATTTTTAGTCATTCCATGCATTAGATGTCTTTGACAAATTTGCATAGCATAATGCTTAATGAGAGGGATTGCTCTATGGGAGTGCTTATCAATGTACCGAACCATAATCACAGATATAAAAATCTTCAGATTGTTTTAGTGAGCTTTCATCGTCCTCTGAGGACATAAACTCCACTTGATACTTAAGTAGCAGTGTGATACATAAACCATGGCCTTTGTTGTGTAGGATTTGTGTTCCTCTGATATTTGAATCCAGAAAGGGTGTGAAAAATTGTTATCATAGAATTATTAGAGATGCAATCTAAACAGTGTTGGCAAGAAGTACCATTTTCTAGTGTGTATAAGTGCGAAAACCTCTTTATTAATTCCTAAATTATAAAATGAGTAATATTATATTGTACTGCTTTCTTTAATGATTAGTATTAAAAATTTTAGCAAATGCAATCATTAATTATAAAAACTTTAATCTTAAAATAGTCATTTAAACAAAAGTCATAATCAATTTTTTATGAAATTCCAAGTCTTATCATGGTAAATATCTTGAGTGGTACTGTACTTTGTTCATTTTCATTTTAAACATCAAGTTTCAATTTGTATCATTTTAGTTATCCAACTTAAATTTGTGCTCATTGGGAGAGTACCAAAGGGATTTCCGGGGAGAATTTGAGGGCGTGTATGCTGGATATGCTTAGTCAATAATAGTTCACCATGTCTTTTGCATATCTGGATATGATACATCATCAAAGAAAGTCATGTGGCTGACGATAAAAGGGCTAACGTGGCATGTGACGTGTCAATCAGAGTTGCCACACGGAATTTTTTTATTACACATCACGTCCTCATATATAGATAACACAACAAGCTAGTGTTGATATGACAAATCTGGCATACAAGTTATCAAATCATCTCTGAAATCCCCTAGGTACCCTACGGGTGAACTCAAACTAAAGTTCGATGACCAAAATGATAAAAATTGAAGTTTGATGATCAAAATAAAAAATAAACATAATATGGAATCAACTAAATTTATTTACCCTAATTTGGTATTTAGATGACTATACAAAAATGATCATGTGAGTGCAAATTTGAGTTAAATGTAATAAAACCACTCTTTTAATTTTGTAGTTGTGAAAATGATTGATCCTAATAGCACTTTAGATCGGTGCTTGAAAAATTCAAGTCCTCATCCAATGTGAGCAACCAAGAAGAAATGCTCATTTGACCAAATTGAGGATCATTAACTTTTGAATATTTAACACTTAATTCATGGTTTTAAAAACCTCATTACATCTTTCAATCTCTCTTTAAAAATGCCAATAGATTACCATTTTTGAAGTATATTCACTTAATAATCTACTGAAAGAACACTAGTTTAACATTTTGACAAATACATCTTTTAATTAACCTGATGCTTTATTACTTTTTCAACAAAAACTTGTTCACTATTTACAATCTATGTGCCGTTACAAATTACGAAATTGGAAACGAAATCAAGGAAAAATGATTGGATGAATGAATGGGTTAGTAGAGTTCAATGTGATAGTTTACAAAGCAGTATTTCATCCAACATATGGTAAATCGCTGAAAGCTCACTCGCATGATCCGCTCATATTGAGCAGTAGCACTATCCCATGTAAATCTTTCATCATTCCTCGCTTCATTAGTCTCTTTTAAGTAGATTTGTGCTCGCTGTATGTTTTTATTGCTGTCCGCAATGCCTATAAATATTCAAAATATAAAAGCTTAAAAGTTGAAATACTGATTAGAGCAAGTTAGTCAATTTAATTTTGATTTACTCTGAGCTTAACGCCAACATACTCTCCTTTGAATACAGCAAAAATGCCCAACCAGTGCCACATTCATCTTCAATAGTAAAATCTATCAAAACTTTCAACTATATCTTGCTATCAAATTGACAAGCATTATCAAGACAACAAATTAAATGTTGCATTGTATGCGGAAAAAAGTTCATATGAGTGAAAAACTTACTCTAAGGTCACTAATGTGATGAATAATTAGAAAACATTGAAATCTCATTGCATATAATTGGTTCAAACCACATGGTTCAAATCTTAATGGCGACCACCTATTGATTTTAGAAGTTCAATAATCTTCAATTAATATATAAGAAAATAAATGTACTTCCAACCTACCAAAAAGAGTTCCACTTTAATCGGCAGTAATTTGGTGAGCCATAGGCTCAGTGTATCCAACGCACCCCGGAAGTAATAACCATAACAAGACTCAGTCTGTCTCATCAAGTTCTCAGCAAGTGGATCTCTTGATCCAAGCATAATCTAAAATCAACAACAAGAAATATCAATTTCAGATGTAAATTTTATGTGTTAGTTAACTTATAAATTATGAAAGAAATGTATAATTATCTTACAAATTTGACATCATCCTGCAAGATCTCCGGCATAGCTGACAAAATTAGAATAGTGCCGTTTTGATAGTCTAGTCTTGCAATGAATGTAATCTGTAATTCGTCAAAAACATTTCGAGCAACGTCATAAATTTCATCAAGGAGGAGAAAAGTTATTTCTTACAAATGGGCAGCGAGGTCTGACAGCAAGGCGAAGGTTCTTTTGTAATGCAGCTTTGCAAAGGCTCTGAATTTTCAACACAAGATGAATCTAGTCAGTGGCAACATAATTACAAAAACATATAAAATTTGAAGTAACTTTTAACATCATTAAATTAAAGTACCTTTCCATGTAAACCATCAACAGAATAGTTAAACAAAATAAGTTTATTTGATACAGGGTTCCAAATATCAACATTAATGTCATTTTCTATTCCTGCATGCAAGTATAACAAATCTCTCAAGTTGGCATCCTAATCCATCTAAAAAAAGCAAAATACCATCTAATACATAATTGTGACTGATTAATAGATCATCGAGACCCATTCCACCTTTAGGGTAGTTATTTCCCAAGCATAACTGTTGGTGTTTTTGAATGATTGTATGCTGATGTGGAACATGCTTACGTGGAGAAGAATCAATTATTTTGGTTTCTATATTATCCATGATTAGTGGGTAGTTTATATTCAGTTTATTATGTGTAAGTTGTAACTTCTCTCTTATGCATGCTACTGTTACTCTATATATATATATGTGTGTAATGTTGTAAGTGTTGTCAATCATTAAAAAAAAAAGGAAATATAAATGAGTGTTCTTGTTCTTCAATACTTTTCCATTCTCTGAACTATTTTCTATTCACCTAAGATTCCAACAGTGGTATCAGAGCTTTTCAAAACCCATCATGTCTTCATGGTAGCCATTAACATTAATCCAGTTAGTACATCACATTCCTCTCTACCTATATTCACAAGGGAGTGCTATGAATTCTGGAGTGTAAAGATGAAGACATTGTTCCAGTCAAAAGATCTTTTGGACTTAGTTGAGAATAGGTTTCCAGATCCTAATGTACAAGAAAATAGGCTGAGGGAGAACAAGAAGAATGACTCCAAAGCCTTGTACTACATCTAGCAAGCTATTCATTAGATGATTTTCTCTCGCATAGCTGCAGCAACGACGTCCAAGTAGGCATAGACTATACTGTAGACTGAGTTCAAGCGGTCTTCTAAAGTAATTGCTATAAAGATGCAAACTCTACGGTAGGAGTTTGAAACCATTCAAATGAAGATCAATGAATCTGCGCAAGCCTTCATTTCTAGGGTGGTTTCAACTATGAATCAAATGAGGACTTATGGAGATTTAAGTAGTGTTTTGATAGTGGGATATTGTATTCCATGGATGGGGGAAATCCATGGATGAAATATCCATGGATGGGAATATCCATGTTTAAGAGTTTGGTTGGAGGGATTTAATAGTAAGGATAAAGATTGTTTGGTGTTTGGCTAGAGGGATAATGATACGTAAAGTTTTGGTTATCCATTTTTAAATATTTGGTTGGATGGATATGGGAGTGGTATGTGACAAGACCCCCTTGCGTATATCCCGCAAGTGCACGAGTTTGTCAAAGTAATAATCCCAGGTGAGCGGGTATCGAATCCACAGGGAGTAGGGATTAAAAATACTTAATTTGATTCTTAGCTATGTAAAAGATCAATGATGATGAGTGTGATACTGATTCAATTCTCAACAGTAAAAGCAACAAGTAAGAGAGCAAAAGTAAAGAAGGGGGGTAAGGCAATCGATAAAGATGGGGTACCCGGATAATGCTCCGCCTAGGATAATTGTTTCAAGTGCAAGAACCCTCTATTATACTTCCTAATCAATGCAATGGTGAGTCGTGGAAATCCTTAATTACATAGTCCCAAATCTAAGGTCAACTATGCCTAACTCTATACATGTCCCGGAGGAGAAATCGAAGAATCTCAACACCTCGCACTCGCATAGAGTTGCAATGAGCTCTAAGGATTCCAAGTGATAAATCTCTTCCCTAATTATAGACCCAACCCTTTGGTCAAGGTGGAAGGTCCCTAACCACAATTGAGCCCCTAGATACTAAGATCACCTCAACGCTTCACCTGCAGTACGCAGCAACTAAGCCCCCAGCGGAAGTTCATCCCTTAGACCATTCATTCTATTATGGCCGCAAAGAACTCGAGGAACGGAGGTAGAATCTATCACGCAGGAGGGGAAAGTGGGACGCCCCGTGACATCTCGACTCACCCCTCTCAACCCTCTCCAACCTAATCTTTTGTCTAACGCCGTGGTGTGTCACTCACTCACCAAGGTTACCAACAAGAACTCTCAACCCTAGTGTCACTCTAGGGAAAATGTTCATACAATCAATCATTCAAGGTTGGAACTCACAATAAAACATCAATTTATTGAAAGCATAATAAAGAGGTTCAAAGAAACAAATACATCCTACGGTTCACAATACCCGAGTACCCACTAGGGGTTTAGCTCTCCATGGAGATAGGTACAATCAAAGAAATAGAATGTAAAAGCAATGAATCCATAAAGAAACCCCCGCGATGGTCGTGTCGATGGTCTTGTGGAAAGTCCTCTACTGTCGTCCAAGGATTCCCTCGTCCCAGTATAGGATACGCCCGACGAAGCTCCCCCTACCAACCTTCTTCCTCGGGAATGACGCATGTCGGAGCCGTAGAACCTCTCCAAAACCTTGGTCAATACCCCTTGAAACCCCTAGTCAAGCCCTCTCTCAAGTTGGGGAAAAAGATGGAGAAAAAGAATACAAAAAAATCGGGTTGATTCGGCTTTTAAATAGGGCTGGAATCGGGCGACTACACGGCCGTGGATAATTTCCACACACCCGTGTGGATTCTCTGAACCGCTCATTTTCGGCAGGGCTATGAACAAGAATCGCTATAGTGTTTGTTTCGATGCCTTGCTACGCTATCGCTACATGCATTATGCCAAAAAAATACTCCCGAATCCACTTTTCATCGAGGTAACATAAACGGGCACACGTTTATGCCGTGGATCGCTTTGCTTCTTCAATGACGGATAAGTTGATGGGGTTCTTGTTCTATGTGCATAAGTCGGAATGCTTGAGTGTGACTGCCCTCGTGTCCCTGCAAATGGTTATGCAAACTCAAATACGGGGAGGTTGGCACACACTCTATCATCTCGCACCCGACTTATATCTTCGCGTTTGAACCTTAGCAAGATTTCCTCCAAAATCAGTGCATTGTGATCCACATTGGCTTCTTTCTTTCATAATTGGTTTCACAACCCTATCTACATAAAAGTAACATAAAAACACACATATTAATGTAAAAACCAGAGAAAAGTAATGCTCAACATAAGGAAAGAATGTTTCGCATTCATATCACACAAGTATTTATCAGTATGATAACTCTATCCACGAGGAGGTGAAGTTACCCCTTTATTTAATTAATAATTTTTTAAAAAAATTTCAAATTATTTAATTAAATTCAATTATAGTGGATGATTAGAGAAATCTATTTTTTAAATATTTGAAGTAAATATTTGATTAAAATAACGGATATTAATAGATAAACTTTTTTATTTATTTAGCATGAAATATTTTTAATGGATTATTAATGAATAACATATCAATTTATTATTTAACTTGATTTTTCGAGTTGAATTTAATTAGTTTAAAATATCGAGATAAACATTTAAACTGTAGTAATTAATAAAATCATAATGTAAAGAAAAAAAATTTAAGTTAATTATTGTAGCTAATGACAAAATGATTATGGATTAAGATAATTCAAAATATTAGCATTACAACATTTCAATAAACCACAAAATAGAGTTCCAATCTAATAGCATTACACACTAATAATAAATCCAACACCATAAGTGAACTATAAGTTACAACCTAGTTATAAAAAACATTGTAGACATTGTGTCGTAGTTCAAAACTAAAAAACACAAGTGATCAACTCTCAAGCAAAACACATGCCATGTTTACAATCCCAAACTAAAAAATTTGTCCTGGTGGTCCTACAAATTCCTCTGCCATATATTGGCGGAGAGTATTTGGCGTGCCCAAGAATTTGAATGTTCTAGTCTCACTATCTGAATAATATGAATAAACTTTGGCCACATGACGTGTTGAGTAACCAACATCAGTAAGCTTCATGCATGCTTCACTTAGCTTGGTGGTAAGAGTAACTGGGTTATGCTCCTCTAGTGTCTGGGTTTTGAACCTACAAGTTTGTGCCAAAGCTGAATCATCACTAGCATCTCTTTTTTAACCTTTCTTTCTTATTTGTGCTTCTTAAGTGGTACACACTTGTGAGGTATTTGATGTCGGTGAGGGTGTCTCAAACCCATAGTTATTGTCAAATTGTCCATGTCCAAGATCCTCTAGTGTCAATCCAATATTAAAATTATCTTGCAAAAAGTTTGGTACACCATCATCAGTCGGAGGTGTCTTAATACTATCGCTAGCAAAATGCCTTGTTGCATGATCATTGCCACAAACAACTTCAAGCAAATCATAGTCTTCAATGGGTTTATTTATATATAGTTCTTTATTTGGATGGTTCCATTAACAAAACAATAAAAAAGTTATCATTAATGTTAAAGAAATATAAAAGAAGTATAACTGGCGACAACAAAATTGTAAGACATAATGAGCATACCATCAGATATGTCATGCATCCCTCCTCACCCATAATCATTTTCTTGTTTTCCTCGTCCCAACCCACACTACTTATCTCTCAAAGTCTTCTAATTATAGACCATTTTTGCTTTAATGTTCAAAGATGGTTATGTTTGTTAGACTCGGTACAGTCTTTACCAAAATTCTTTCACAAAACACGTATGACTGCATGAATTGCTTGTTGTTTGAATGTCTTATCACACTTCAGACCATTTTCCACCTATGTTGCCATAAATTGCAAGAAAAACATCTTCTCACTCGGTCTCCATTGCATATTACCTACATTATTCCTACTGCTTGATGAATGACAACCAGCTTCCATTTTTTACTATTACATTGCAAACACACATTCATATACAAACCTTTATATAGCAATGAAAATATAGAGTACCTGGTCTTAAGAATTCATTTATAGCAACTATATCAATTATTCAACATCAAGCAACAACATAATAATTCACAACATATAAAATCCAAAGCAATCCAACATCAAACTACAATGTATGGTAAACAAAAATATAGATAAACATAAGAAAATAACATAACATATCCTTCATAAAAACGTTTATCTATTGTTCAACATATCTTGCATTATCTAATCCCTCTTGTCCAACCACTCTCTAACATCTTTGCGTTGCCCTTTCCTTGAAGTATGAACTCTTATCTCTTATTCCCATTCCTAATCAAAGGGTATCAATCTATCACCACCGTGACTAATAATAATATTGTGAAGAATGCAACATGCAATCACTAGGTCAACTTGGGTACTATATGGAAAGAAGGGTCTTGATGTGAGAATCTTAAACCGACTTTTAAAAGATCCAAATACATGCTTAATTAAAGTCCGCGTTGACGAATGCCTATGGTTAAACAACTCCTTAGGGTTTTCAAGAATACATGACCTGAATTGCTTCATGTGATATCTAACACCTCTAAAAGGTGCTATAAATCCAGGTCTTATAGCATATCCTGCGATGATGAGGAAATATTTTCCTAAACAACAAAATGATATAGGGTTATGCTATGTACTATATTAACAATTTATGTTTTGTATATTAATCAGTAAATAAATAACAACATATACCTTGTGGCACTTTAAGACCATTGGGTATTTCTAAAGTATCATGCTAGACCATCGAGTCATGTGCAAACCCTTCCCAACCAGCAAGCACCTAAGCGAAGTTAAGATCAAAGTCTACTGCGGCGAGCACATTTTGTGTTGGAAAACCCTTTCTACTATGAAAAGATGCAACCATATCTACTGGAACACTCGCATGTATATGTGTGCCATCAAGGGCCCCAATAAAATCCTAGGAACATGTAAGTTTGTTAGGTCATTCTTAAAATATGATTGTTCTATATTTTTGTTAAACATGTAGATATAATTATATACCTTAAAGTATGGAATAAATCTTGAGCATTGTGCAATGTAGGTTGATAAAGTACTTGATGGAGTTTCGATAAACTCTTTTTGTAATTCTCAAATGGCATGTAGGACAAGATTAAAATATCTGCTAACAATTTTGCCAAACCTAAGAAGATTGTGTCCGATGACTCTATTTCGTCGGTTAGAACCAACAATATGCAAGAACATTAGCAATTTTTCTTCCATGTTGACATTTATTGAAACTTTGAGCAGTCTACGAGATCAAAGTAATGAGCACAAGCTAAAGAAATTGAATTTATTCATTCTAACCATGTTACTACATGTTGTGTCATCACCATTTAACAAGCAGTCAAGATAATTCTCTCTATCCAAGCCTCTACGGGAATTGGGAGCACGACATAATCTATGCTTACTTATATCTGTCACTATAATTTCCATAATTGTGGCTGCAATTATTGCGACCTCTCATAATTTCCATGTGGTTTTTCTTTTATTCCTTTCCATGAAAAATCACCTAATTAACAAAAAAATTCAACAATTGAAGTGGAAAGTTAAATAAATGTTCATAAATTCCATTCATGACTCCCATTCCTTCAACTGTCATTACATTCTGGCAAATTGGTTTAAGGAAAAAGTATTCAATTACTAGTGATAATAATTAAAATTAGAAAACTAATTCTAAGAAGAGTAGAACTTATAAACTCTAATATATTTGATTCATACTAAGCCTCTGATTCATACAAAGTTATTATAGATAAGAGAATCTTATACATATATAATATATTAATATGTAGGGTTTCTAAGTCATTAGTTTCATATATTTCTGGAAAGTATTCCTCTTAAGTTAGAGAGAAGATATGTAAACAGACTCGGATGATTTTCCAGCAACAGATACAAGTATTATTGACAACTACCATATTGAATCCTTAGTCCTAAAAGGGTCTAAATGACTACCACCGCAGTCCATAAAAAATGATCCGGTAGGAAACCATTCAGTTGTAAATGCAATCATTGTTTTTCTCCCACAATGATAAAATTCAATCATAAAGTGCCAAAATAATTATGCCCTAGGAAGGAAAACAAAACTTTCTACACAAAAAATCATGTTTATATAAACACTTCGCAATAATCTAACAACACAAACAATTTCAACAGTTTCTTGAGTTTAGATCACAGAGATGACAAATTTAAAGTTCTACATTTCTAAATCACTGGATATTTAGTTACAATTAATCTCAACAATAAACAAATATGAAGAAAGAGGTAAATGATTCGTAACACATAAAGATATGTAGTTTTCCCTTCAACTAAGCATTTAAAGCTTGTACTACATTTCATATTATCTCACCAAGTTCTTTTTGTGACGACACTACTGGCAATTGTTTTGATTATTGTTTAAATGCACGACTTGGTTGTCCTTTCTTCATTGTTAAATATTAAAAATATTAATTAAGAACAAATCTAACCTTGAGAAGTTTGAATATATTAGAAGTTTAATGCTTCCAATGGGGAAACTAGACTCTGGTCAATAAGGAATATTTTTGTAGATTCCTTTAAGGTAGCATTATCTTGGTGCTTATCTTATTGACACATAGATAGGTTCAACCATAAAGCTAGGCCTAGGCAACACTTCTTGGAATATTATTTTAATCAAACTCCACATCAACAGATTAGTTTGCTAATTGATTTTATTAACCTTTATAAAGACATAAATAAAGAAAACAAACTTATCACAGATGGCGATGAGAATTGGATAAATAGCCATTTGTACATTTTTTTAATGGAATTTTTTAAATGCCCTGCTATGTGTTCACTCTTTCAGTGGTTTTTTTACATGATCTGAAATTTAGATTTTTAATTATTTATTTTATTATTATATTGTTTATTAAGAGATCCACTAATCAAGACAATATGAAATCTCAAAATCATCATCACGTCACTAATCCATATTAAGATGATTTTGCTAACAAAAACATCCAAATTTTAATAGAGAAACCGTATAATGATCCATCAAAGCATCACCCAAAATTGAATGCAAAGCAATGGAGAAGAGATCAGGATTAGATCCAGTTAGGAAAAGTAAGATGATTGGCCATTCACAGAACTAGTTCAAAAGATAAAATATTTTAAAATTAAAAATAAACAAGATGATATTTTCTTAAATTATTTTAATTTTTTTAATGAAAAAAATAAGAAGAAGAAGGTGAAGACTTGTTCACTAGGCAAAATCCTGAGAGAAGAACGCCTATTTGCTGCTACCGCCGCTCGAGATGGTTGAGACCAACGAGGCTGAGATGGATCCTGAGAGAAGAATGCCCATTCGCTGCCACCTCCGGTCGAGATTTTGGAGCTTCAAGAGTCGGTGAGTTTATTGCGATGTGGTATGGGATGGAGATTGATGGGAGAGGGATGAAGAATGGAATAAACCATGGGATGAGCGGCATCCCACCAAATCGGTGGAACGCCACTGATCCAATTTTTAGTAATGTGGACCATCCCCATCCAGGCCCATCTAGGAAACCAAACAACTAGATGGGTCTATAGCCCTACATATCCCATCCCCATCCCAGGATATCTAGTCTTCCAAACACTACCTTAATCTCAAATTAAACCTTCATTGCGAAGATGCTCCAAAGCTTGTCAACCCGATTTGATCATGTTGTTGCTGCTTTAGAAAAAGCAAGAGACCTCACTACACTGATGATTGATGAATGCAGTGGATCCTTGCAATCTCATGAGACGAGGATTAACTGATCTATATAGAAAAATGAAGAGAAAGTGTTCCAAGTGAAAGCTGAAGCATCTCATACTAAAGAAGGTGACAAGAACTCAGGTAGATGCTGTGGCAGAGGCATGTTTTGAGTAAGGTTTTGAGGCCAAGGTCGAGGTCATGAAAGAGCAATATTCAATGAAGCCAGACAACACAAGGGCCATGTATAGTGTCATAATTGTAAAAAGTTCCAGCATGTGAAGGCTGAGTGTTGGTTCAAGGAAAAGGAAGCAAATGTGGTGGAAGAGAATGAAGTTAGTGATCTCTTTATAGCTTATAGTGAACCAGAGGAGGCATCTGGTAATGTTTAGCTTGTGGATGGTGGCTGTTCTAACCATATGTCTGGCATGAAGGAGTTGTTCCAATGGCTTGATGAAACCAAGAAGACAACAATTAGGTTGGGTGACAACAAGGAGATAAAACTTGAAGGAAGTGGAACTGTGGCAATCACCACCTCTATAGGCAAGGTGAGTGTTTTGAATGACATGTACTATGCCCCTTATTCAGCTCATAATTTATTGAGTGTTGGCCAACTATTATCTAGTGGGTATATTGTTGTGTTTAAAAACAATGCATGTTTTATTAAAGACCATGAGACAGAAAAGGTGTTGACTAAAATTCAGATGACAAAAAATTATATGTTTCCATTGGAAGTTGTCAACATGGGATATGTTCATATGGTTGTAATGCACAGAAGAATTCTAACATTTGGCATTTGAGGTAGGGCATTAACATCTTAAAGGGTTGAAGATATTGAACTAAAAAAACATGGTTAGAGGTTTGCCTCTTGTTGAGAAGATTGGTGTATGTGAGGCATGCATCTATGGCAAATAGACACAGATGTCATTCCCTAGTGGTAAGGCTTGGCATGCTTCTTCACCACTTGATGTGTGTGTGTGTGTGTGTGTGTGGGGGAGGGGTGGTGGGGGAGGGGCAATGCAGTTGAATCACTTGAAGGAAGTGTATACTTTCTCTTGTTCATAGATGACTACACTTGGATAACTTGGATATATTTTCTTAAACTTAAATCTAAAGTGTTTAAAACCATTAGGAAGTTGAAGTCACTTGTGGAGAATGAAAGTGAGTATACCATCAAAGTCATATGCACTGATATTGAGGGGAGTTTCTCTCCGGCGAGTTCAAGGCTTTTTGTGATGAATATGAAATCCACCGTGAGCTTTCAACACCTTATACAGTAGAGTAAAATGGTGTCGCTCAATGGAAGAATAGAATGATGGTTGAGATGGCCAGAAGTTTACTCAAAAAGAAGGATCTATGACACACCCTTTGCATGTGTACCATAAGTGCACGGGTTTTCGAAGTAATAAAAGTACCATGGTGAGTGGGTAATCGTATCCACAAGGAATAGTGATTAGAAACACAAGAATTGTTATTTAACTATAGTGAAGATGAATCAATAGTGGTGTGAACAATATCAATGCAAATAAAAATAAAGAAAACAAGAGAAAGACGTAATAAAATGATAGGAGAGGCAATTGATAGAAAATGGGGCACCTGGACATTGTTCCCCTTAGGACTATTGTTTCAAACCTAAGGTCAACTGTGACTAACCCTACACTATAGCCCGGTAGAGAAATCGCTCAATCTCAACACCTCACACCGTGTAGGGTTGCTTAAAGTTCTAGGGACTCCAAGTGATAAACCCTATTCCCTAATATAGATCTAAGCCTTTGGTCTAGGAGAAACACCCCTAGTAACAATTAAGCCCTAGCACTAAGGATTATTTCAACACTTCACTCTGTTGCTTGTGTAACTAAGCCCCAACGGAGTTCCTCTCTTAGCACTTCACTCTATTGTGACTGCAAAGAACTCTTTGAACATGGAGGTAGGATAAATCACACCAGAAGAGAAAGGGGCTGTATTGCTACCTCTCAACTCACCCTCTCGACCCTCTCTTATCTTGCTTTGTCTAATCCTCATGGTGTGTCACTCACTCACAAAGATTACCAATATAGATTCTCAACTTTTGTGTCACTCTAAGGGAAAATCAATTCAACAAGCATTCAAGATTGGAATTCAATTAAAAACATCAATTAAAGGAACATAATAAAAGGTCAACGAACCAATATCATTCTAGGGTTTACAAGTCCAAGCAAACACTAGGGGTTTAGCTCTCCATGGAGCAAGATACAATCAATAATGAAATCAAATGTAAAAAGCATAAAATCTATAAGTAAAACCCCTTGTAATGCATGATCGATGGTCTTGTGGAGTAGTCTCATTTTCTCCAAGGGTTTCCTCGTCAAGCCTAGGGCACAACTCACCGAATCGATACCGATGAAAGCTTCCCCAATAAGTATCTTCCAAAGGAATGTGATGTTTAAAGCCATAGAACCACTCATAAAACCTTGCCAAAGCCTCTCCAAACTTTAGCCTCGAGTGCCTTCAAAGATGGGAAAAAGCTCTCTTAAAATGACTGAAATCGCGAATTAAATAGGCCTGGAATTGGGCATCCACACGGGCGTGTGGAATTTCCACACGACTATGTGAATTTCCAAAAATTCAGTTTTCTGCGAGTTGTGAACAGTAACTATTACAGTACTTTGCTACATTAAACTGCCACAGTACTTCACCAAAATGTTCCCAAATCCACACTTTTCATTGAGGCCACATGAATGGGCACACATCCATGCAGTAGATCGTGTTGCATCTTCAATAAAAGTCACATTGATGAAGGTCTTGCTAGTGTTGCACATGTCGGAACACATGAGCATGACTGCCTTTCTGCCCCTCCAATTTGCATGTTCATTTGAGCACAACGGAGGATGGTACACACTCACATGTCTTCACGCACAACTTGTGTCTTCATATTTGTTCACTCAAAGATTTCATTAACAAATTGCGTCGACCATCTACTTTTGATTTCTTTCTTTCATACTTGTCTCCACAGCCCTAAATGCACAAAAGAACACAAATACACATGCATAAGCGTAAAATCTGGGAAAAGTAATGGTCAGTCTAAGAAAATAATACTTCGTATTATTTATACAGAAGCACTTATCAATCTACCTAATAAATTTCCGACTGAGGCTTTGGCAACAGCTATCTACTTATTGAATCTTTCTCCGACTAAAGCAATCATAGACAAAACTCCATTTGAAGCTTGGTCAGGTAAGAGACCTTATGTTCATCATTTAAAATTGGTTGGATGCATAGCCTATACATTGTTAGATGCACAACATAGCAAAAACTTGTTGTAAAATCTGAAAAGTGTGTATTCATAGGCTATTGCACCAAAATGAAAGCATATAAATTATATAGTCCTACTAGTGGGAGGGTTGTCATTAATAGGAATATACTATTTGATGAAGAATCCAAGTTGATTTGGAGTTAAGAAAATGACATGTAGACAATGTATCCATTTGAAGCTATAGTAGAGAAGGAAGCAACTAATGAAGCACCACTTGCACCAATTATTGAAAGTGACAGAGGAACCCTAAATTTACCATGAAATGGTTCTCAGTCAACCACTAGTTTTGAATCTTCTTCTGAAGAAATACCTCCATTGAAGGTCCAAACATTAAGGGAGATTTATGAAGCTTACGTATTTGTGCTTTCAATGATCGATCCAACTACGTATGAAGAAGATGCTACAAGGAGAGAATGGAGAGAGGCCATGTAGGAGAAGATTACAGCTATCGAAAGAAACCAAACATGAGATTTGGTTGATCTACCAGCAAGCAAGAAATCCATTGGGTTAAAATGGGTATTTAAAACAAAATATAATGTTGATAATACTATACAGAAGTTTAAAGCTCGGTTGGTGGTGAAGGGATACTCGCAGTCCCATGGAATTGATTTTGATGAGATAATTTCTCTAATTGCCAGACTTGAAACGGTAAGAGTTTTTCTTACCTTGGCAGACACTGATCTGGATGGCGGTGTTCCGACTACACATTAAGTCTACTATTCTTAATAGTGATCTACTTGAAGAGATGCACATTACACAGCTTGAAGGGTATATGAGCCAACGTAGTGAGAACAAAGTATACAAACTTAAAAAGGCTTTGTATGGGTTGAGGCAAGCTCCTAGAGCATGGTATAGTAAGATAGATACTCAATTTGTCTCTGTAAGGGTTTGTAAGGAGTGAATGTGAGCCAACACTCTACAGGAAGGAAGAAGGAAGTGATGTGTTACTCATCTGAATCTATGTTGATGATATTATATATATGAGTTTAAGCTACACAATGTTAGGTTCATTCAAGCAAAGGTTGATGAATGGTTTTGAGATGTCAAACTTAGTTCTACTTCATTATTTCCTTGGTTTGGAAGTCACACAAGGAAGAAATGAAGTGTTTGTATCTCAAAAATACTATGCTAAAAGTTTGCTTAGGTGTTTCTATATGGAGCATTGTAAGAAGGCTATTACTCCGATGAACAAAAATGAGAAATTGCAAGCAGAGGATGGTACATACGCTGCAGATGCAAGTAGATTCAGAAGCTTAATAGGAGGCTTGATCTATTTACCAAATACCGTCCCCGATATAGCCTATTCAGTGAGTACTCTATCAAGGAAACTAAGACATTAGGATTTATTATACTCATCTCCTAAACTCAACATTGACCCAAGCTTCACGAGATAGTGATTGGGGAGGAGGTTTGGAGGATCGACGAAGCACATCTAGAAGTGTCTTCATTATGGGTGGAAATGCTGTCACTTAGAGTTACAAGAAGTAAGATGTTGTAGCCCTTTCTACAACTAAGGTAGAATACATTGCTGCCACATCATCTGCATGCTAGACTGTTTGCCTGAGGAAGTTATTCATTGATTTTGGCTAAAACAAACAAGTGCAACATGTATACATTGTGATAATAAATCTGGCATTGCTATTGCCAAGCATCCTATACAACATGAGAGAATAAAGCATATAGACATCTGTTTTCACTTCGTCAGAAACTTAATATCAAATGGAATGATATGCTTGGAGTAGTGTAGTACAGAGGATTGATAAGTGCTTGTTTATTACTAATACAAAGTATTATTTTCTTACAATGAGCATTACTTTTCTCAAATTTTATTGCTAATACATGCGTATTTGTGTTACTTTTGTACATATTGGGTTGTGGAGAAAATAATGGAAGAAAATAGCCAAAGTAGATCATGGAGGCACTTTGTTGATGAAATCTTAGAGTGAAAAAATGTGAAGACACAAGTTGTGCTCACAGACATGTGAGTGTGTGCCAACCTCCGTTGTGCTTGAGTGAACATGCAAATTGGAGGGGCACAAAGGCAGTCACACTTATGTGTTCCAACTTGTGCAACCCTAGTAGGATTGTCATTAAATGTGTTTTTATTGAAAGAAGCAACATGATTTATAGCATGAACGTGTGCCCGTTTATGTTGCCTTGATGAAAAGTGTGCATTCGGAAGTATTTTGTAAAAGTACTGTAGTAGGTTACTATAGCAAATCACTGTGCCATTTTACTATAGCAGTTACTGTTTATAGGCCGCTGAAAAAAGAGAATTCTTGTAGATTCACACGAGCGTGTGGAAATTACACACGCTCGTGTGGATGGATGCCCAATTCCAGCCTATCTAAAGCAGTGATTTCAGCCCAAAAGGGGATCCTTCTTTCCATCCTTTGGCCTATCTTTTCTCACCTTTGGAGGCACCCGCAGCTAGGGTTTAGAAAGGCTTTGGCTAGGCTTTTAGAGAGGTTTACAGCCTTTAACACTATGTTTTCTTGGGAAGTGAGTTATTGGGGAAGCTTTTATAGGGACCGATCCGGCGAGGTGTGTCCTAGGCTTGACGAGGGGACCTTTGGAGAAGACGCAGCCACTCCACAAGACCATTGACACGAACACCAAGGGGGTTTTATTCATGAATTGGACATTTTTAATTCTCATTTCATTATTGATTGTATTTTGCTCTATGGAGTGCTAAACCCCTAGTGGGTACTTGGGCTTGGAAACCCTAGGATTATATTGTTTCATTGACCTCTTATTATGCTTTCATTAATTGATGTTTTAATTGAGTTCCAATATTGAATGCTTGTTGAATTGCTTTTTCCCTTAAAAGTGACACTAGGGTTGAGAATCCATTTTTTTGTAATCCTTGTGGATGAGTGACACACCATGAGGGTTAGATAATGTTAGATTGGAGAGGGTTGAGAGGGTGAGTCAAGAGGTAGCGGAACATCCCCTTTCCCCTTCAGTGTGATTTATCCCGCCTTCATATTCCAAGAGTTCTTTTCGTGGTCACAATAGAGTGAAGTCTTTGAGAGATAAACTACACTAGGTCTTAGTTGCGTAAGCAACAAAGTGAAGCGTTGAAGTAATCCTTAGTATCTGGGGCTTAATTGTGACTAGGGGTTTTTTGCCTAGACCAAAGGGTTAGATCTATTTTAGAGAATAGGGTTTATCACTTAGAATCCCTAGAGCCTAATGCAACCTAGCACAGTGTGAGGTGTCGAGACTGAGAGATTTTTTCACCTGGGCATAGTGTAGGGTTAGTCACAATTGACCTTAAGTTTTTGGGACGAGTGTGTTAAGGATCTCTATGACTCATTAGACATTAGTTAGAAAAACATAATAAGCTGGTCTTGCATTTTGAAATAATAGTCCCGAGGTGCGCAATGTACGGGTGCCCCATTTATCGTCGATTGCCTCTCCTATCTTTTATTTGCACCTCCTTCTTCTTTTCTTATTTCTATTTGAATTGATTCTTATTCACATCACTATTAATTCATTTTTTGTTCTAGTTAAATAGCAATATGTGTTTTTCTAATCACTAGTCCTTGTGGATTCAGCTACCCACTTACCGTGATATTATTACTTCGACAAACCCGTGCACTTGCGGTACACAAGCAAAAGGGTGTTGTCAAATTTTTAGCGCCGTTACTTGGAAATAGATGTTTTAGAAACACTTTGCACTTTGATACTTTAGCTATTTATCACTTGTTCTATTTCACACTTTCTTATTCTTCCATCATTCTCATTTGTTTTCTTTTATCATGTCTTACTTTTTCTTGCAAGGAGCTTAAATGATGAATGATCCACTCACTGCTTTATATTTTTAAGTTGAAGCTCTCAATGAAAAGGTTGATAGAATTGTTACTTCACAATAACAGAGCAATCCATTCTATAGCACATATGATGCAATTGAATTGGGCTACCCAAACCTCTTATTGAATTGTGATAGAGAACATTGGGAAGCACCTCAAGAGGGATTTCAAAGGGGTGAGATAACTGAATAGGATGCGCTTCAGTTGCAAAAATTTTTAGCTCACTTTATTGAAGCATCCGATGTCCGTTTCTAAAATATTTAGACCACACTAAGATATTATGAAGTATCCTTTAAAAACCTTGAGCATCAATTAGGAGGGATACTTAACATACTCTCCAAGGAACAAGAAGTATTTGAGCAAGCAATGTAAGTTCCTTATAGAAATTATGTGGTAGTGAACGAGGATGAAGAAGTGTGGTGAAATGAGTATGATGTTGTAGAGATTGAGAGGATGCAAAATGAACCTTTCTTTTAAAGTGAGGATTGCTTGAATGGACAGTGTGTTTATGAGCATGAAATGATACAAGAAGGGTTGTTGAAGACATACTGCTTTTAAGCTAAAAGGGAAAAAGAAGAAAATCCTAAGGTAATGGAACGAGTATTTCTCTTTGGGATTGATCAACTCATAAATAGCAAGAAAGAGATTTTGGTAATGGGAGAAGATATTGGTAGGAGATTTAAACCCTCCTAAGACCCACCTTCACTAAGCTTAGATAACTACCAACCCAAATTGTTCCCTTGGTAGCCAAAGGTAAGATGGTTAAACTCTCCAACAAATGCTCCACTCAAGCAAATAGATTTTTGATTTAAGGGAACTAGCTATGCAATCTCTAGCATAGAGGAGCACACTCTTTTCAAGCCTCCATGAGGTAAGTGCAGGTATGTCAAGCTTAGTGACGTAAACAATCGCTTCTTAGGAGGCAACCCAACTCTTTATTGTTTTGCTAGTTTTTAGTTTAGTGCTTGCCTGAATAAGAGCTTGAGTGTTGATGTTTTGATTTTTACATGCAATTTGATAAGTGCTTGTGTGTTAAGAATATGAAGTATTCTTTCCTTACGATGAGTATAACTTTTATCAGGTTTAAGCGCTAATACATGTGTATTTGTGTTTTTTTTGCGCATGTAGGGTTGTGAAGCAAAGTATTAAGAAAAGAAGCCAAAAGTAGATCATAAACACACTATTTGGTGGAATCCTGGAAGCAACAAACGGCAAGACACAAGTGGGGTTGTAAGATACGTGAATGTGTGCCAACCTCCATGTATTCAAGATATTACAATGAGTTGAAGGGGAATGAAGGCAGTCACATTTGCTTATTGATAAGTGCTTGTGTGATACGAATGTGAAGTGCTCTTTCCTTATGATAAGCATTACTTTTGCCAGGTTTTAACGCTAATATGTGTGCATTTATGTTACTATCATGCATATAGTGTTGTGAAGCCAAATGTTAGAGAAAAAGCCAATGTAGATCGTGAATGCACCATTTAGAGGAAATCTTGAGAAGGTTCAAACATGAAAACATAAGTTAGGTTCAAGATGCGAGAATGTGTGCCAACCTCCATGTATTCAAGTTAGCAAATCGATTTATAGGGGCACAAGGACAGTCACATTCAAGCATTTCGGCTTGTGCATGTATAACAAGATCTCCACCAATGTGTCCATTTATCGAAGAAGCAAAGCAATCCACCACGTAAACGTGTACCCGTTTATGTTACCTCGATGAAAGCATGGATTTGGGGAGTGTTTTCGGTGATCTGTGCTGCAGTGTACTATAAAGAATCATTTGTAGCGGTACTATTCATAACCGACCGAAGAAGTAGTAAAATAGAGAATCCACATGGGGGTGTGAAAATTCCACACGCCCGTGCGAAAAATCGACAGGGGCGCCAACATGGGCGTGTGGATTCCCGATTCCTGCCCTATTTAAGGCTGATTTCAGGCATGATTAGAGGATTCTTTTCTTCATCTTTTCCCCAACTTAAGATAGGGCTGCGGTTAGGGTTTTGAGAGGTATTGGCTAGGGATTTGGAGAGGTTCTATAACTCTTACATCATGATCTGTTTGGAAAAAGGTTAGTGGGAGAGCTTTCGTAGGCACCGATCCGGCGAGGTGTATCCTAGGCTAAACAAAGGGACCCTTAGACGAGTAGAAGACTCTCCACAAGACCATCGCCATGACTATTGAAGGGGTTTTCTATGGATTCTTTCCTTTTACATTTGATATCATTGATTGTAATTAGCTCAATGGAGAGTTAAACCCCCTAGTGGGTACTTGGATATTCGTTTCATTGAACCTTTTTTTATTATGCTTTCAATTAATTGATGTTTTATTTGAGTTCCAATCTTGTATGCTTGATTGTGTGAATACTCCCTTAGAGTGACACTAGGGTTGAGAGTTCTTGTTAGTAACTCTTGTGAGTGAGTGACACGCCACGAGAGTTAGACAAAGCTAGATTGGAGAGGGTTGAGATGGTGAGTAGAGAGATAGTGGAGCATCCCCTTTCTCCTCCGGTGTGATTTATTCTATCTCCATTTCCTCGAGCTCTTTTCGGTCATAGTAGAGTGAATGGGCTAAGGGATGACCTTCACTCGGGGCTTAGTTGCGATGGCGGTGGAGTGAAGCGTTGAAGTGATTTTAGCACCTAGGGCTTAATTGTGGCTAGGGACTTTCCACCTGGAGCAAATTGTTAGGTCTACATCTAGGAAGAGGATTTATCACATGGAATCCCTAGAACTCATTGCGATTCTATATGAGTGCGAGGTTGAGAGGTTATTCAATTTCTACTCTGGCATATGTATAGAGTTAGGCATGGTTGAAATTAGATTTGGGACCATGTATTTAAGGATCTCCATGACCCATTGATGCATTAGTTACAAAGCATAGTAGAGGATTTTTGCACTTGAAATGATTATCCTAGGCAGAACAATATCCGGCACCCCACTTATATCGATTGCCTTACCTCCCCTTTACTTGCACTCTTTCTCTTGTTTCTTTTACTTTTGTTCATCACATTTTGTCACACAAATCACTATTCACTTTTCATTTAGTTAAGAAACAATTTAAGTGTTTTTATTCCCTACTCTCTGTGGATATGATACCCACTCATTTCGGATTTATTATTTTGACAAACCCGTGCACTTGTAGGACATACGCACAGGCGGTGTCAAGTTTTTGGCACCGTTGCCGGGGAGTAGGCGTTTAGAGATATTTGTACTTTGTTTTCTTAGCTATTCATTTATTCATTCTATTTCACATCTTCTTTTCTATCATCGTTCTAATTTTGTTTTCTTTCTTTTGGTGCAGCTCCAGGTTATGACTCGAGGGAACCCTTCTATTTTGATTGAAAGAGATCCTGAACTTTAACGTACACTCAGAAGTAGGGGAAAGGATCCTATACAAGAACCGTCTAATCAAGCTGAGATAAAAGTGGAAGGGTTAGATAATATGGCAGAACAGAATGAGCAACAGAGGACACTTTCTGATTATGCTAGACCCTTAGTTTTGGGCACACAATCGAGTATTGTGTGACCCCCGATTACAGCTCTAAACTTCAAGCTAAAGCCGACATTCTTCCAAATGATTCAGTAATAGCGCAGTTTAATGGTTTAGCCGATGAGGATCCAAACAACCATATAGAAAACTTCTTCAAAGGTTGTGATATGCTAAAGATTAATGGTGTATCGGATGATGCTATCAGATTGAAGGCTTTCCCATTCTCTCTCAAGGAAAGAGCCAAGCAGTGGCTACATTCTTTGCCCAAGCCATCCATCACGACGTGGAATAAGATGGTCGAAGCTTTTCTTGCTAGATACTTTCCTCTGGGGAAGTCTGCCAAGCTTCGCAATGAAATTTCATCGTTTGTACAGATGGAGTTGGATTCATTGTTTGAGACATAGGAGCGCTTCAAGGATCTTCTGCGGAGGTCCCCACAGCATGGATTTCCCGAGTGGATGATTATTCAGACTTTATACAATGGGTTGAATCCAAGTACAATGCAATTGTTAGATGCCGCTGTAGGAGGTACAATGGAGAGTAAACCACCGGAAGAGACCCGATAGTTAGTGGAAGACATGGCCATGAAGAGTTATCAGTGGAATGCATGGGAACCAAGGAAATTAGATCTTCTAACTTCGAATAGAGTGGCGGCCATGACTACTTGCTCTAGGTGTGGTGGAGGACATGCTTCCTTCGATTGCCTGACTTCCATTGGTGATGCATCTTCCGTTGAGAAGGTTGATTTTGTGGGTAATGCAATGAGGAACCAAGGAAATCCATATAGCAACACCTACAATCCGGGTTGGAAGAGTCATTCCAATTTCTCGTGGAGCAACCAAGGTCCACAAAAGGAAATGGTACCACCGGGTTTCCAACAACAACAAGCCCCAAACATGGAGAACCGAGTTTCAGGTTTGGAGACCCGAATGACTGATTTGGAGAAGGCCTTGATGAGGTTTGTGCAATTATCGGATACAAGGTTTCAATCAGTTGAGGCTACACTTCGCAACCATACCGCTTCTTTGCACAGTCTTGAAAATCAAGTGGGACAAATTGCAAAGTCTCTATCGGAGAGACCACAAGGAAGCTTGCCGAGTAATACCGAGACAAATCCTAGAGAATATGAGAAGGTGATCACTTTGAGATGTGGTCGTGAGATTGAAGGTAGGCTTCCAAGTGAGAACCCCAATGAACATGCACCCAAGGTCATATAGGTCGAGGAGGGAACATGCAAAGAGAAGGAGGTGGCACCCCCACCTTTCAAGTCAAGAATCCCTTATCCCTCTAGACTGAAGAATAACCTAGGGGATGAACAATATAAGAAGTTCCTGAGTTTGTTCAAGCAACTCCAAATCAATATTACTTTTGTTGAGGCATTGGCTCAAATGCCTAAGTACGCAAAATTCTTGAAGGACTTGTTGACTAACAAAAGGAAGTTGGAGGAGAGTGCTTCAGTGATCTTAGATGTTTCTTACTAGGCAGTGTTGTAAAAGAATATGCCGAACAAGAAAAAAGACCAGGTAAGCTTCATCATTCCGTGTAACATTGGCAATTTGGGTGAAGAAATGGCATTGGCCGACTTAAGGACCACTATCAGCATCATGCCATACACCTTATTTCAGAAGCTAGGCTTTGGAGAGCTTAGGCCCACCCGGATGACTTTGCAATTGGTGAACCGAACGGTGAGACATCCGAGGGCCATCATTGAAGACGTGCTTGTCAAGATGGATAAGTACATTTTTCTAGTTGACTTTGTAGTGTTGAATGTCGATGAGGATGCGGATGTACCTTTGATATTTGGGAGGCCGTTCTTGTGTACTTCTAAGGCATTAATTGACATGGACGGCGAGGAGCTGACACTAAGGGTTGGAGATGATAAGCTCACATACCGCCTCGCCGAGGCCATGCGGCATTCTCTAGATTCTGATGATACTTTTGTATTTTTCTAAAACACTCATCGATAGAGATTATTGACGAATACAAGCGGGGAAATGTTCAACCCCGGATCCATACGAGGGTTTGTTCGACCGAGAGGTGGACAATGAAGAAGTAATGATACTTGGTCCAACAGAAAAAGTACCATCTACTATAGGGATCATGAAGAAGGTGCTCCGAAGATAAAAGAGGGCTAATAGACACCACAGAAACACTCCAAGGTCAGTTAGAGATGGTCATGAACCCGAACAAATTGGATGAACCTTTGCTAGGTGGTCCCAAGCCCGATAATTCATCCCTCTACCTTCAAGAGACTTTTGCTCATCATGCTTTTTAAGTTATGGGTAAGAGGGCAACCTTCATCTATAAACCCGCGTGAGGTAAGACAAGGTACACCAAGCTTAGTGACGTTAAACAAGCACTTCTTGGGAGGTAACTCAAGTGTTTACTGTTTTCTTAGTTGAGTAGTTTAGTGTATGCATGAATAAAGTGTTGAGTGTTGGTGTCTTGATTTTTAGATGCTTTTTCTGTTTTTATTGTGGGTTTTTTTAATGTCATCGTGTGGTTTCATGTGGATTTGGCGAAGTTTTGGTCACTTGAGATAGTTTGCATAATAGGGCATGCTTTGAGTATGTAAACATGTTCAGGAATTTTCTGTAGAGCTTGTAAAGTTTTTAAGGCATCAGATAAAACGCACAGGCGTGTGAAATTTTCTCACGCCCGTGGATTTGTACTGCAAGCTCATCCAGAGAAGACACACGAGCGTCGACAAGCCCCTGTGAGTGACCTTGTCATTTTCGCAAGCCCGTGGGTAATTTCCGCGAGGCATGCATTTTCCTGCACGGACTTAGCAAATTATCACGGCGGACATAAGGGGCGTGGACTCGTTCGCGAACTGCGTGACAAGCGCTACGGGCGTTGGGATTTTCTGCACACCCGCGCGGATCTTTGCAGAAAAGCTCTCTCCATCCCGAGAAGACACAGGGGCGTGCGTTCGCCACTGTGAGTTGGGCCTGTGAATGTCTACGGCCGTGCGTAATTTCTTCTCAAACATGCGAAATACTTAGATGATTCTCTCGGTTGGACCGAGAAGCCACAAAGGGCGTGTGACTGCCCTTGTGGGTCGGGCACATGGGCGTGGGTATTTTCTCGCAAGCCCGTGAGGTTGCATTCGAGACAATGTGTTTTCACGAGAGTCTGAGGGCGTGCATCACCCTGTGAAGTTCTCCTGTGGAGGCCCACGGGCGTGGGTAATTTTCGCATGCCCATGTGGATGTGTAGAACACCACTAGGCACGAGTCCTTTTATATGATCGTCATTTCTGGGTTTCATTCCCTACACTCTCTGATCGGCAGGAGCACATTTACACTTCTTCGCGACTTCGTTACAGCCATTTTTGGAGATATTTTTCACTTGGTTTTCGAAAGCAGATCCATGTCATTTCAACTCATCGAGTAAGCCCTATCTCTTTGTTTTGTTCAGTCAATTCTTGATTTTTAATCCCAGATGAAAACTAGTTAATGTTGCTTTATTTCTACAATTCAGAATAGTTATGGTGTTTAGAATGAAGTTAGACATAATTAAACGAGTGTATTGTTGGATTTTGAAATGCGGCCATGCGTTTTTCAAGCCCCGTGGATCCACACCGAAATGTGGAAATTCCACCGCACCAGCTTAGATTTACGCAGCACTACTATTTAGCTTATTTGATCGATTTTCTTTCAAATTTTGCAAATCTGTGGCACCTCGGTCAAAGAGCAAAGCGGATAAATTTCCGATGAGTCATCTCTTGAGTCCAAGAGCATGAGATTCACTATCCCCTAGCATCAGGCTCGTTTCATGCATTTGTCGAGACTTACATTCGGACTGACTCGATTCTTGGACACAAGCATATTGCAAGATATACAGTAGGGAGGAGAGTTAGCGGATGATGTGGAGGAGTTGGTGTCGGTCAGAGGTTGGGGGACGATTATTGACAATCGAGATCCCGCGTATCCCGTGACACTACACTTGATGTGTTATTGACACGTCAAATATGCATGTAAACCCGCAAGTGCACGGGTGTCAGAGTAATAATCGAGATGAGGGTTATCGTATCCATAGAGGTAGGAAATAAAGACACTTGAGTTGTTTCTTAACTAATGTGGAAGATGAATAGTGATAAGTGTGACAAAATATGAAATAATGAAAATAAAAAGCAACGAAGATAGATGTCACGAGTAAAAGGAGAAGGTAAGGCAATCGATAAAGATAGTGTGCGGATATTAATATGCCTACGATAATCGGTTCAAGTGCAAGAACCTCTATCATACTTCCTAATTTGATGCAACGATGAGTCATGGACATCCTTAATTACATGATCCCAAATCTAAAAGGTCAACCATGCCTAACTCTATACATGTCCTAGAGGAAAGATTGAATAACCTCTCAACCTCACAATCGCATACAGAATTGCAATCGATCTAGGGATTCCAAGTGATAAACCCTATTCCTATGCTACACACCTAACCCTTTGGTCCAGGTGAAAGATCCTTAGCCAAAATTAAGCCCTAGATGCAAAAATCACTTCAATGCTTCACTCCATTGCACTCACAACTAATCCCCAGCGGAAGGTCATCCCTTAGCCCATTCACTCTACTATGGCCGCAAAGAACTCTTGGAACATGGATGTAGGATAGATCATAGCGGAGGAGGAAAGGGGCGCTCCGCTGCACCTCTCGACTCACCCCTCTCGAACCCTCTCGATCTAGCTTTGTTTAACTCTCATGGCGTATCACTCACTCACAACGAGTTCCCAAGAAGAACTCTCAACCCCTAGATGTCACTCTAAGGAGCATTCATGCAATCAAGTCTCAAAGATTGGAACTCACAATAAACATCAATTAATTGAAAAGCATAATAAAGAGGTTCAATAAAAGCGAATACATCCTAGGGTTCTTAGTATGCCCAAGTACCCACTAGGGGTTTAGCTCTCCATGGATCTAGATACAATTAATGAAATTGAATGCTACAAAACAAAAGCTCTAGGTTTTATTGAAAATCCTCCTAGATTAGTCAGAGGTATGATGGTCTTGTGGAGAGTCCTCTACTTGTCGCATAAGATCTTTTGTCGATCCTAGGATACACCTCGCTCGAGATGGGGTCTTGTGAGCTCTCCCACTAACCTTCTTACAAATGGCGCTATGTCGAGCCATAGAGACCTCATCAAAGCTCTAGCCAGATACCTCTCAAAACCCTAGCCACCGCCCTCTCTCAAGTTGGGGAAAAGATGGAGAAAAGAATGTTGAACTAGGGATCGGCTTTTAAGGGCTAGAATGCGAGGGAATCCACACGGCCGTGAAAGCACCCTACGTGGATCAAATGGGCATGTGGAATTTCCCATGCCCATGTGGATCTGCTTTTCCTATTTTCTAGCCGGCTATAAACAGTGCTGGTACAGTATTCTTGCTATAGTTTTGTTATAGTACCCTACTACACAGATCTTGCCGAAAATACTCCCGAATCCATGCTTTCATCGATGCATAGCTGGCCACACATTTCGCTCATGGACTTTAGCTTCTTCAATAGCGGACATGTTGGTGGAGATCTTGTTCTATATGCACAGTCAAAATGCTTGAATGTGGCGCCCTTGTGCCCCCTACAAATAGTTATGCTAACTTCGAATACGGGGAGGTTGGCCGCATTCCAAAACATTCTCGAACCCGACCTATGTCTTAGCATTTTGAAACCTTAGCAGATTTTCTTCCAAATTGGTGCATTCGGCCACATTGACTCTTTCTCTTATAATCCAGTATCACAACCCTACTCTTGCAAGTAACATAAATACACACAAATTAGTGTTAAAGCCGAGAAAAGTGATACTCTCGACACAAGGAAAGAACACTTCGTATTCTTACTCGTAAAAGCACTTATCGATTATCCCTCATTTGAGTTTGATCGTGCGTATGATAGTTTTAGACGATAACCGTGCTTCATCTGATTCGGGCGCTAGAGATCGCTATAGCATGAGGCAACCAGTTTGATCGAGCTATAGTTAGTGAGGAGGCGTTCATGGTAGTGAGGAGTAACTGATTTCATTGTCAGTTGTCATTGTGCTTTTACTCCGTGAAGGCGTATGGAGTGTTATGCGGATAATGCTAGTATGAGCCAAAAAGGGTGTCCAGGCTATGCTTTTTCCCAACTCGTCATCGATCTTTGCATCTTGTTATAAGTAGGTCGATAAACGTCTGTGGTGGCAGACCGTAGTCGTGAGTTAGGCGGGGAGTTCTTATACCATATTCGATGGTTCAACACACACCGATCTATTTGGGACACATCATTACGGAGTATATCGACATCAAAAGTGCGATATAGCTAGATTGGGAGTGGTCTTCTAGGTCGAGTACATCACGAGTTGGTTATGAATATGGGTCTTGACCAAGATTCGGGATCGAGAAAGGCAAGTATACTAGCCGTTTTGGGTATAGAGAAATACATCCTAGGGTTCACAAATCCATGTATCCACTAGGCAGTTTAGCTCTCCATGGAGCAAGTTACAATCAACAATGAAGTCAGATGTAGAAACAAGTAATCCACAGAAAATCCCTTGATAGTCGTGATGATGGTCTTGTGGAAGCCTCTTCTCTAAAGGTCCCCTTGTCGCCTCAGGACACACCTGCGCCATATTAGCTGGAGTAGCTCTCCCAATAACCTTCTTCCAAGTGGAGGCACCGATGCTCAAAGCCAAAAACCTCTCCAAAAACCCTGCCACAAACATCTCAGCTAACCTGCAGCCCCTCTCAAGTTTTGGGAAAAGAATGGATAAAAGAATGCTAAAATCAGGGCTGAATCACGGATTAAATAGGGCTGGAATCGAGGGCCTCCACATACTGAATTTGCCACATGGGACTGTGGAATTTCTGCCGACGTGGATAATTTCCACGCCCACTTTTGGATTCTTTTGGAATTCTCTTCTACTATAGACACTGCTACAATAATCTACTGACCTACAACTCTCAATACAGCTCGAAATACTAACAAATCCATGTTTTATCCAGGTAATGTCAACGGCACACGTTACGTCGTAGATCGCTTTGCTTTTTAATAACAGCCTCATTGGTAGAAGATCTTGCTATCAATGCATAGTCGGGATACTCGAATGTACCTTTGCGCCTCAAACCATTCGTACTAGATTGATTACATGGAGGTTGGCACACATTCTAGCATCTTGAACCCACGACTTATGTGACTTACCCTTCTCAAGATTTCACTGCAAATGGTCGTTCACTCCTCTACATTGGCTTTTCTCTTTACATTCGACCGCGCAACACTATATGCATGAAAGTAAACAGTAAATGCAAGTATAGCACTAAAACCATATAATAGTAATGTCTCACAATAAGGAAAGAACACTCCGCATTCTTATCACACAAGCACTTATCAAACTCCCCCACACTTAAGCTTTTGTTTGTCTTCAAGCAAAAATTAAAACATTGAATAATAGATGAAGGAAATATTGGAAGTGCTTGGCCTTATGTTCACAGAAAAGCATGCCAGAGAGCATTCTACGCGTAGGGGAAACTCTAAACATTAAATCGAAAAATCAATGCTCTAGCTAAAAACTTTAATAAAAAGGACAACAAACAAGAAATTATAAGTGTGTGTGCAAAACTCTCTCAAGCTGACCCAAAAGTATACTCCTCAAAGTTCTAAGTATAAAGGGACTTATTTATCTACACAAAAGTAACACAAATTAAAAAGGGTGCTAGTAGACTTCACACATCCTCTATGGGTAGCCCTTTCCAAGCGGCCGCTAAGGTGGCTTTTCACACTTTTGAAGTGAAGTAGTCTTTCTGTTAGGTGGGTAGCTTTCCTCATCCCTGTGAGATAGCTCTTTCTCTCATTATGGCATAACTAGTATCGACTTATGAGAGTAGCTTCATTCTTCATGGGTGGTAGGTCTTTCCACCCAACAAGCACAATTAAAACAATAAAACTATCTTTTGTTCTTCCTTTTTCCTTTCTCATCCAATTAACAAAAGAAATACCTCTAACTAGTCCTCTTTTATCGACTGAGTTTCCAAAAGAGTTTAATGGCGAGCAAAGGCAACAAGTGTCAATCGGGAAAATTCCATGAAATTCAAGCAAGAACTAGAACAGCAGGAACATTCAATGTTAATACAGTCTCCTAAACTCGAGAATCAATCATTGCAACTAAGGTGAACCTCCATTGGCTATGTGAGCATGTATGTCAATCAAAACTAATATAAAAGACAGGCATCTATAGAAACTCCTCCCCACACTTAGAGTTGTACATTATCCCCAATGTCACACATGCAAGCTCCTCATAATGTATATCAATCGAGTAGTGACAAGCGCCCATTAGCAGTATATCCCGTGAGAGCACAAGTTTATCAAGCATAAACTACCAAATGAGCGGTGTCTGTATCCACGTGTAGAAAATAATTAAATTGTATCTTAACTAAAAGCGGGAAATATGAATGTGATTTATATGACAGATGTAATGCAAACAAAAGTAAAAAAGACAAGAGAGCACAATAAAGGAGGTAGGCGCACCTCGATATAAATGAGGGTACATCGGATATTGATCCACCTAGGACAATTGTTTCATGTGCAAAAACCCTCTATTATGCTTTCTAACTAATGCATTAATGAGTCTTCGAGATCCTTTAATTCATAGTCCAAAACCCTAAGGTCAACCACGCCTAATCGCAGATACATATCGAAGGAGAAATTGAACAATCTCTCAGCGTCTCACTCAGATATAGAATTGCAATGAGTTCTAGGAGTTCCAAATGATAGATCCTATTCACTATGTGTGACCTAACCCCTTTGTGTACATGCAGTCCCTAGCCACAATTAAGCCCTAGATGCTAAAAATCCCTTCAATGCCTTCCTCCATTACACTCCAAGCTAAGCCCCGGTGGGAAGTCATCATAGCCCATTCATTCTACTATGACAAAGAACTTGAGGAATTGAGGTAGAATAAAATCACTCTTTGGAGGGAAAAAGGGACACTACGCTACCTCTCTACTCAACCTCTGACCCTCTCGAATCTAGCTTTGTTTTAACTCTCGTGGTGTGTCCTCACTGCACAATGGTTACCAACAAGAACTCCTCAACACTAAGTGTCACTCTAAAGGGAGTATTCAAAAATCAATGCATTCAAGATTGGAAACCTCAGGTAAAACATTAATTAATGAAAGCATAATAATAAGGTTCAGTGAAAACGAATACATCTTAGGGTTCCTGATCAAGTACCCACTAGGGGTTTTCAGCTCTCCATAGAGCTAATTACAATCATATGAAATCAAATGTAAAATAAATAAATCCATAGAAAACCCCTCAATAGTTGTAGCGATGGTCTTGTGGAGAGTCCTCTACTCGTCCAAAAGATCCCTTTGTTCGGCCTAGGATCACCTCGCTCGGATCGTCACTATGCAGCGAAAGCTCTCCCTTAACCTTCTTCCAAATGGAGCGCACGATGTCGAGCTATAGAACCTCTCCCTATCCTAGCTAATACCTCTCAAAGTAGCCCTGTCCCTCCTCAAGTTGGGAAAAAGATGGAAAAGAATCATCGAAATTATCATTTGAAATGCGCTTAAAGGGCTAGAATCGGGAATCCACCACGCCCCATGTGGATATTCTACTACCAGGGCATGTAATTAACACCGAGTCATCGAATTTCCACATGCCCGTGTGGCTTCTCCACCCAAATCCTTCTTTGGCGGTGTCTCGGTACCTACTACAATATTTTGCCACGCGGTGTTGCTACATTACCCGCTCTGCAGTCTGGGGTCCAAAACACTCGAAACAATGCTTTCATCGAGGTAAAGATGGCAAGGCTAGCGCTTTCGTTATAGATCGCTTTGCTTCTTCAATGAGCGGCCCGTGTTGGTAGAGATCTTGTTACACATGCACAAGCGAATACTATAATGTGACTACCTTTGTGCCACTCCAAATCATTGTCCTAAGCTTGAATACAAGGAGGTTGTCACACATTCTAGCATCTTGAACCCAACTTATGTCTTCACGCTTTGAACCTTATCAAGATTTCCTCCAAATGGGTGCACTCATGATCTACATTTGGTTTTTTCTATAACATTTGACTACAAGCCTATATGTGCATAAAGTAACATAAATACACACATATTAGTGTTAAAACCCGATAAAAGTAATGCTGATCATAAGGAAAGACGCTTTGCTTACTCTATCACACAAGCACTTATCATAGCATATGTGGGAGAAGCAATCAAAATAATACTCCCCCTGACTCCTAATGTTGCATTTGGTGGAGCTAAATACTTAGGTGATGTTCCGACGTGGTTGTGAAGCTTTACACGACCAAGTGCGCAAAAGCACCTCGGTCTTGTCCATGGCTAGTTCTCAATTTTGATCTCGACAAGATCATATCACTTTCGCATACCGAGGGGGGTTCCGCTTAGAGCTCATATAAAACAAAAACAACTCGAGTAAATAAAGATAGAGATAGAATACAACATGAGACAACTTAGAAACAAAAATCAAAAGACATACTCAGAGGAAAAATTTCTTTCGGGTAGTGCAAGAATCTAACAATAATACAAAATAAAAGTAAAAGTAAAAGAAATTAAAGAATGCATCAAATGTCAGTTATTTATGAGTGTCGATGTCGCTCTTCTTTGCTAACATCAGGATACATCAAAAGATCTTTTGGTGGATAGGTGATGGTGATTTGGTGGGGGCCCGAAGGGGTCTCGAGTTTGGAACATATGATGACCCATGATATCCGCTCTAAAATGCCAACGTGGAAATGTAACTAAACCATACCTGCAGCATCTTTGATCTGCACTGTCTCATGTCCTAAGTGATCTGATCATAGTCGCACTCCTCGAGCCTCTCAAAATGATCATAGCAGGCTCGGGAAAACATGCTATCTAGTGGGATGGGTCCCTGCGTGAAGGAGGTGCCTCGGTTTCCATCATCGTCAGCTGAGGCTCCGCGGCATGCTGGGAACCCTCAGCCAGATCATCCTTTTCCTCTGCGTATCTGGGGCGAGGGAGTAGTGAGCATATAAGCATTCTGATTTGGACCTACTGGGACCATCAATCTCATCATCTCCAAGCTCGGGAGGGCGGTATACTCATCTTCTGCCCCAGTGCCATGCGCCCAGAAAACCCATAGCCATAACAAGTCGCGATGTAGTGGCCGAGTTTGTACTGCGGACATGTACCCTGCCTGGATCGGGTGCTGCTCGGATCATCGGTATAAGACTGCGCCCCCGCCATCTCAAAACCCAAGTGCTATCACCAAGACCCACGAGCCTACTCAGAATATTTTGTAAATACCCGTGTCTGCATGAGAAGGCACATGGCGTTGGACACCCCGGCTCATATTGCTCTCGACCATATAATGCTCTATACGGTCTCCGTGGGGTCATTATCTATGATAATCTATAGGTAAGGCATAGCTCCTAGCGTGTCTATAAATTCCTCCTCTGACCAAATACTGGGACTGGAAAATAGAAATGCTCGTACTCACTGGTGATGTTCAGATACTCTAAATTGAATGGCATCAAAGCCGTCGTAAAGTGTGAATCTCGTCAAACTCAAATGATGATAAGGACCTCAAGAGTAAAGTGCGATGAGGCTGGCTCCTTAATCAATAGTAGCTACCTCAAACCACCTGAGCCAAAGATCCTCAACTATCTACTAAACTCATCCCGTGCGTTTGATATCCCACAGTATAGCTCAGGGTCTAGGAGAAGGATTGTCGAAAATCTAAACCTCACGGTTAAAACACACTTGATACTCAAGAATAACAAATCTTATTCTTCGGGTTCAAAGATTTGACTCACGCACCCTTGTCGGCTTGCTTCTTCATCGAGAGATACCGCCATAATCCGCAAAATTTGAGCGAAAATTGATCAAACAAATCGTAAATATTGCTACAAAATCAGCACGGTCGTGTGGATTTTCGTACTGCATGGATCGTACGGGCGTGAAATCGCATGGCGCGCACCTCAGAGCCAAAAATACACCGGGTTTTATCGATTCTAACCCGTTCAAGAAGCATAACCCTTCTAATTATGGAAACGAAGCAACATTGAACTGGATTCCATCAATTCAAAACCAAAATTGATGAAGAAAAAAGGAAATAGGGCTGGCTAGTAGTTGAGCTGTAGTACTTTTGAATCGTACAGAAAACCTAGAAGTCCTCTAAAATGGTGAGTGCGAGGTGCGGAAGAGAACAAATGTCCTCTCGGACGCAATTAGGAGTTTAGAATGAAGAGAAATGATGAGACTTTAAAAGGAATTCGCACCTCTTAACTACTGTACAACCACACGGGCGCATGCTAGAAATTACGCCCGCGTCTTGACTTGCAACATGGCAGTGAGGGCCGCGCCCTTTGTTTTACACCTCGAAGTGTTTCACACGCTCAAAGTGTTTCACCACGCTCGTGGCAAATTACACAAGTGTGGATTCTTACTTCTGGGCAGTTTCGTGAGGCGTACTCTATGTCTTCTAGGGATGGAGGAGGAAACTCTCTCTAGCAGATGCACAGCGTGCGAGTAATTAGCGCCTTGAGTGTGTTTGTGGAGTGAAATCGTCAAGGACGAGTCCTCGCCCCCTGTGTTTTCTCGGGATAGATTTGTAAGTCTCAGCAGAAAACATACGCTTTGTGCGAAATTCCCACCCGCAGGCGTGGTATCGCCAAGGTCATCACGGTGAGTCCGACGACTATGCAGCTCTTGATGAGCTCCGAGATGAAAATGCACACACTCGTCCCAAAATTCTACTGCAGGCATGTGTTTTCTCTAAACACTTGAAAACACTTGAGCTCTCGAGATTCTTGAACATATAAATAAACTCAAAAGGTGCCTTACAAAGCAACTTTACCCAGAGAAAACACAAAAAATAAGCTCAAACGACCAAAATTCTCTCCAAAACACAATAAAACACACGATGACATCAAAACTATGCAAGAAAAATCACAGCAAGAAAATTTAACAATCAAGACACCAACACTCATCATTATTCATGCAAACTCTAATCTAAGAACTTGGAAAACAGTAAAAACTTGGGTTGTCTCCCAAGAGCGCTTATTTCGCGTCACTAAACATATACCTTGTCTTACCTTATAGGGGCTCATAGATGAAGGGTTTTCCTCTTACCCATGACTTGAAAGCATGATGAGCAAAAGTCTCTTGAGGATGAGAGGAAGTTATTGGGCTTGGTACCGCCTTGAGGTCCACCCCAGCATTTTTGGATTCGCGCATCTAGACAGGGTTGGGGGTTTTAGTGACTCTCCTTGCCCCTTCATCTTCAGTACCTTCTTCATGAGTCCCGGAGTGGAGTGAATGCAGCTTCGCTAGACCAAGCATTAGCTACTTCGTTCTCCACTTCTTGAGTCTAGCAACCCCTTGTATGGGTCGGATTGAACATTTCTACATATATTCATCAATTATCATCCAGATTTATTCTCAAAGAGGTAAAGAGTATCATCAAAGTCAAGAGAATATCGCATGGCTTCAGTGAGGCGGTATGTGAGTGATAAGTGCTTGAGTAGACATATTTTTATATATGTTTTACATGAACTGAGCATCATTTTTACTATGGTTTATGTCTCATATTGTGTATTTGGTGTTCTTTTTATGCA